>NC_137091.1:22264337-22496128 GCF_951640355.1 Cnephaeus nilssonii | reverse complement strand
AAGCCCGGTGCACGAAATTTTTGCACGGCAGGGGGTTGTCCCTCAGCCCAGCCTGTACCCTCTCCAATCTGGGACTCCTGGAGGGATGTCCGACTGCCCGTTTAGGCCCAATTCTGCTGGGATCAGGCCTAAACGAGCAGTCGGACATCCCTCTCACAATCCAGGACTGCTGGCTCCCAACTGCTTGCCTGCCTGCCTTCCTGATTGCCCCTAACCGCTTCTGCCTGCCAGCCTGATCACCCCCTAACCACTCCGCTGCCAGCCTGTTTGATGCCTAACTGCTCCCCTGCCAGCCTGTTTGCTCCCAAATTCCCTCCAGGCCAGGGTGTGCGGAAAGCTTCGCTTCCCCTGTTGCCGCCAGCAACCCTGGCCTGCTCTCTCAAGCTCCATTCTGCTGCCATTTGTTTGAATTTGTTTACCTTCTATAATTGAAACTTTGTAGCCTTAAGGGGAGACCTGGGCCTGGCCAGGGTGTGCGGAAAGCTTCGCTTCCCCTGTTGCCGCCAGCAACCCTGGCCTGCTCTCTCAAGCTCCATTCTGCCACCATTTGTTTGAATTTGTTTACCTTCTATAATTGAAACTTTGTAGCTTGAGTGGAGGCTTAGGCCTGCAATGGCTATGGAAAGCTTGGCTTGCTCTGTTACCTGGGAAAACTTGCTCTCTGTGGCTGTAGCCATCTTGGATTGGGGTTGATTTGCATACTCACCCTGATTGGCTGGTGGGCGTGGCTTGGCTGGTGGGCATGGCTTATGTAGCGGAGTGATGGTTAATTTGCATATTACCATTTTATTAGAGAGGATAGCAGCCTCAAAATATAACCTTTTGACTAGTATTTATATAACTACAAGAATTATCAGACTCAGTTGTCAAGGAACTTGACAGTTTCTCATTAGCTTCCCCTGGACATTTACAAAGCAGTAATCATTGCTCAGTGGTTTCCACTGTAAATGCACAGGAGCGGTTCTGTGCGTGTGCAGGGGAAATGATCATCACCAGCATAGGCCACTGAGGACCATGGCAAGAAGGCTTCCTGGGCTGGGTACATGATAAGGGAAAGTTGAGAGGGAAGCTGTGAGAAAAAGGCCACACAGCCTGGTCCAGTCACTCTTGTTCTGCAGCTGTGCAGCTCTTAGACCATTTGAGTTCCTCACAGCCTTTTCCATGTGGGTTAATAAACAAGAAAGATCTCCAGCATTCCGCAATGAAATTGTCTATTGGAATAGATGTTTAGCTGGCACTATCACTCATTTCTTTAAAAGAGATATAATGTCAGTGCTCTTTGCATTTCAGTTTCAGGAAATTGCTCTATTTCAGTGGGGAGGCTATCCACCATTCTGGACTAGGTGACGGCCTGTTGTCCATGGATGGAAACTGTGATGAGTCCCGTCCTGGGGATGGCTTTGCCTTCATTTCTAAAATGTGCTTTAGACAGGCTGATCATTTGGGTGAGTGATAACACAAAAACTATATAAAACTAAATTTAAATGTTTGCTCAGGAAAAAACAAGAGTTCGGGTTGAAATTTTATGAAGGATTTAGTAGTAAAATATTGGGTTTGAATGATGAGATGTTTATTCATTTATTCAAAAGTATTTCTGAATGCCCTCCATGTTCCAGTTTAATCTTTAACTTGATTCTTGATTTATTATGCTTGGTTATAAATAGGTAAATTTAAAAAAAATAACATGATAACCACCTTTGTAACTCAATCTGGAAATGAGTCAATAAACAAGTGAACAAATAAAAAATTAAATTTTATATTATAATACTAGAGGCCCATTGCAGGAAGATTCCTGCAAGAATAGGGCTTCCTGCGACGGTCTCCGCCGCCCCATCTGCTTTCTTCCCTTCTCTGCCACCCCGCTTGCTTGCTTCTCCGCAGCTTTGCTCCCTTCTGCAGCGCTTGGCTTCCTTCTACACTGTCTTCAGCCTTTGCTCTGCGCCTGGATATGCAAATTAATTGCCATCTTGGTTGGGTTAATTTGCATACTCGCTCCTGATTGGCTGGTGGGCGTAGCAGAGGTATGGTCAATTTGCATGTTTCTCTTTTATTAGATAGGATAATTATATTTGATTAGTACTGTGGTAGCATTCATCACTAACTAAATGATTCAGAAAGTATAGCTATGGAAAGTCTCTGAAGTCCTTAGTATTTAAACCAAGACTTTGTGATATGACCAGTCCGCCATGTAAAAATTGGCAATATTATCCTAGGATAAAGAAGTAATATGAGCAGAAATTTGGAGATGGCCAAAGCTCAGCATGTTTGGGAAGTAGAAAGGGAGCTCATGTTTTGAGAGAAAAGCAGAACTGAAGTCAGGAAAGATGGAGTATGCATTATGTAGAGCTTTGTAAATCACAGCAAGGTCTTCAGAATATATATAAAACACTATTTCATGAACTTGTGGGGGGGAGTTCCCTCAGCCTGTTCTGCTACCTCTCACAGTCCGGGAGCCCTTGGGGGATGTCTGACTGACAGCTTAGGCCTGTTCCCCGCAGGCCTAAGCTGGCAGTTGGACATCCTTTGTGCTGCCGCAGAGGCAGGAGAGGCTCCTGCCACTGCCGCTGTGCTCGTCATCTGTGAGCCCAGCTTCTGGCTGAGTGGTGTGCCCCCTGTGGGAGTGCAGTGACCACCAGGGAGCAGCTCCTGCATTGAGCGTCTGCCCCCGTTGGTCAGTACGCATCATAGCGACTGGTCATTCTGCCATTAGGTCAATTTGCATATTAGCCTTTTATTATATAGGATAGGTCAATATTTTAATTCCATTTTCTGGTACTAATTGATATTCTGTTATTCAAGATAAATTATTGAATAAGTAAAATCTATTGAATAAAATATTGTATTACTTTATATACAATAATGGATATCTACTTTAATGATGATAACAAATAATCTCAGACCATACAATGGAAAGGAACTGACATTATGATTGGATTGACATGCTAAAGGAAATGATAGTGACTTTGAAATGACATAGACTAAGGTTAGGTGGTAGAAAATATTTAGTTCTCACTTCATGTTTAATCTTTAACTTGATTCTTTTAATAAATAAAGACTGGATTTATTGATATATTATGTAATGTGACATGATATACTATATGATAGTACGATAAGCAGGATTTACTAATTGCTATGGAACCATTTTCCAGTTTGGATCTCTATATTTTCAAAAGTAGATGGAAATGAGTAGAAACTTAAAATATTATGAAATGCATACACTGTACTGGTAAGCCATATATGTGTCAAGAATGTTAAAATTAAGAACTGTACCAAGAATGTCCCCAATGATGTGGAATATTTAATTTCATACAGTAGTTGGGGCACAAGGCATCTAGGATAGGTCAATAGTGTGGACAGAGTTGTCATAGACAGCATATTTCCATAATTATTTACCCTACTTTCAATTTCAAAATGTGTTTTTTCTCTTTACCAGTTAGCCCTTTATGTCTCCTCCCCCTTAGGCTATTCCACGTTTTTGAGTTTGTTCTATACTGTGCTGCCTACACAGTAATTCACTAGTTTTCTATGATTGCTAGAATACCTGCTATGTAAGATATCAGTAAACACACTGTCCTTCCTCTCAAAATATTGAAACTTGATCAGGAAAATTAAATATTTTTAATTTTATTTTTCAATTACAGTTTATATTCAATATATTTTGTATTAATTTCAGGTGTACAACATAGTCATTATAGTCATATACTTTACAAAGTGGTCCTTTTGATATTTCATGTACCCACCTGGCACCATACATCGTTATTATAATATTATTGGCTATAATCCCCTATGCTGTACTTTACATCCCCAAGACTATTCTGTGACTGCCAATTGTAGTTCTTAATCCCTTCCCTTTTTCACCAGCCCCCTAACCCCTCCCCTCTTGCTACTATCAGCATGTTTTCTGTGTCTATGAGTTGTTTCTATTTTGTTTATTTTGCTCTTTAGATTCCACATATAAGTGAAATCTTATCTCATTTGTCTATCTCTGTCTGACTTACTTCACTTAGCATAATACCCATCCATATTGTCACAAAGATTTCATTCTTTTTGTGTGTGTGTGGCCAAGTAATATTTCATTATATGTACAGGATGGGACAAAAGTAAGTTTATAGTTGTGAGTACACAAAACACAGTTTATTCTTATATTATTTATTAATTATTGTATTTTCTATATGAACAACTGTAAACCTACTTTTGCCCCACCCTATATGTACTACTGCTTTTTAAAAAACAAACTGTTTTTATTGATTTTTGAGAGAGAAGAAGGAAGAGAGAGAAACATCGATGGGAGAGAAACATCATTGATCAGCTGTCTCCTGCACACCCCCTACTGGGGATTGAGCCCACAAGCTGGGCATGTGCCCTGATTGGAAATCAAACCAGTGACCTTTTGGTTCATGGGTCAGTGCTCAACCACTGAGCACACCAGCCAGGCACTACTGGTTTTTAAAAAATCCTCACTGAAGGATATGCTTTTTATTGAATTTTAGAGAGTGAGAAAGGGAGAGAGAGAGAGAGAAGCATTGATTGATTGATTGCTTCCCATATACACTCTAACTGAGGATCAAACCTACAACCTAGGTATGTGTCCTGAGTGGGAATCGAACCCACACTCTTTTGGTGCACATGATGATGCTTAACGAACTGAGCCACCCAGCCAAATCAATACCACTGCTTTTTTATTCACTCATCTATTGATGGCAGTTCCATTTTTTAATCTTTTTAGGAACCTCCAAACTGTTTTCCACAGTGGCTACACCAATCTGCATTTCTACAAACAGTATACAGAGGTTCTCTTTTCTCTACATCCTCACCAACACTTGTTGTTTGTTGATTTATTGATGATAGCCATTCTGACAGGTGTGAGGTGATACCTTAACGGTTTTAATTACATTTCTGTGATGATGAGTGACATTGAGCATCTTTTCATATGTCTATTGGCCATCTGTATGTAAAATGAGCTTAGGAGTCTTCAGAAATAAAAATATTTACATTATCTATTACATTGGGAGGAAGAATACATTTATGGAGGCAAAAGAATTTGAACTGATACCTGAAAAATGGGCATTATTTTGAAGGTCAGGACAGGAGGTCCAGGTGAAGGAATATGGTGAGCAAAGGAGAGGCATGCATGCACTCATCTTGAGTAGAATAGAATGATTGCTGTGAAGTGATTGTTTTGAAACAAGCCAGTATTACTTAGCTTGTTCATCCCCTTTATTCATCCTATTTGGTACCAGTTATCTATTGACTAGAGGCCCAGTGCATGATTGAATCATGCACGTGTAGGGTCCCCTACACGCTTTTGCTTTTGATCACGGGGAGCTGGGTGCCTGTCCGCTAGTGCACCAGGCCTTTCAGAAGCCTCCAGTGCGGCGGAGGCTTCTGAAAGGCCTGGTGTCTGAGCGGAAAGGCATCCAGCTGCCATGCTTTTGCTTTTGATCGCGGGGAGTTGGGTGCCTGTCTGCTGGTGCACCAGGCCTTTCAGAAGCCTCCAGCGCGGCGGAGGCTTCTGAAAGGCCTGGTGCTTGAGCGGAAAGGCATCCAGCTGCCACACTTTTGCTTTTGATCGCGGGGAGCTGGGTGCCTGAGCGGACAGGCACCCAGCTCCCACGCTTTTGATGGTCCGTGGCCGCTGAGGGGGGCTACCCTGCTGTTGAGAGGCGCAGGGGGCGGGACTCCCACCCCCTGCGCCTCTCAACGGCCGCTGAGGGGGGCTGCCGCGGACACCTGGCTACCCTGCCGTTGAGAGGCGCAGGCCCCCTCAGCGGCCGGGGATCTGGCCTCGATCTGGCCGTTGAGAGTCGCAGGGGGCAGGAGTCCCGCCCCCCTCAGTGGCAGCAGATCCGTGCCTCTCAATGGCCGGATAGGCCACCCCGAGTCCTGCCCCCCAGCCTCCCACCGCCCAATCGTGGGCGTAGCGGAGTGATGGTAATTTACATTTTACTCTATTATTAGATAGGATTATTATCAGAAAGACAAAAATCCTATAAGATAAAAATAATAGAGAAAGATAAATATCACATGATCTCACTCATTAGTGGAATATAATAAACAACATAAACTGACGAGCAAAAATAGAACCAGAGTCATTAAAGCATCGAACAGACTGTCCAACCTATGAGGGAAGGCAGGGGGTGAGGGGGTTAAGAGGTCAATCAAAGGACTTGTATGCATGCATATGAGCGTAACCAATGGACACAGACTTGGCGGGGGGTGAGGAGGGCATGTGCTGGGGGGTGAGGGGAGCTGGGGAGAGGTCAATGGGGGAAAATGGAAATTTATGTAATACTTTTAACAATAAAGAATTAAAAAAAAGAAAAAATCTGTAAGATAAAAATACTTATTCTGATATGGTTCATTTATGTTTATCTTACTGTAGGATCCAGGTTCCCACTGATTCAGACTTTTGTGTAGTTCACTGGCACATTGCATTAAGGTTGGTCTCTGGGACCAATATAATACAGAAGAGAGAATGGTATGTTACATCTGAAAATGTTATAAAATATTGTAGCTTCTGTCTTGGTATTTTGTTTGCTCTCTCTTGGATTGTTTGTTCAAGGAAAATCCAGCTGCCATGTCACCAAGAGCCCTAAGGAGGGGCATACATAGTGAGGAACTGAGGCCTCCCGCCAGTAACCACAGGAGTGGCCTGAGTAGGAGATCCTAAAATCTGACTGGAGC
This sequence comes from Cnephaeus nilssonii, assembly GCF_951640355.1. Taxonomy (NCBI): domain Eukaryota; kingdom Metazoa; phylum Chordata; class Mammalia; order Chiroptera; family Vespertilionidae; genus Cnephaeus; species Cnephaeus nilssonii. The sequence goes on along the minus strand of NC_137091.1, from coordinate 22,489,444 downwards.
CTTCCAATGACCAAAGTCAAGGCCGCCATCTTGATGGCGACTCTGTGAGAAACCCTGAGCCAGAGCAGTGCAGCTAAATTGCTTCTGGATTTCTGACCTCCAGAAACTGTCTCAGTAGATCAGTGGTTCTCAACCTTTCTAATGCCGAGACCCTTTAATACAGTTCCTCATGTTGTGGTGACCCCCAACCATAAAATTATTTTCGTTGCTACTTCATAACTGTAATTTTGCTACTGTTAATGAATCATAATGTAAATATCTGTGTTTTCCGATGGTCTTAGGCGACCCTGCTAGCGGTTCTCAACCTGTGGGTTCTCAGCCTGCGGTAGAGCCTAAGACCACGCGGCATTAGAACGGTTGAGAACCACTGTAGTAGATATTTTTGTTTTAAGCTTCTGAGATTGTGGATACTTTTTTAAAGCATCAATAGATAACTAATACAATTCCAACACCTAGAATAATGCCTGATATACATAAAAGATTCTCAATAAAGGTTTAAAATATTTAATAAATGGAGTGTTCACTAATTTTTTTTACTAGGGGTCTATTTTTAAAAAAATTTTAGACCTAAATATATAAGCCTCTATTAAGAATTCAAATTATGTTTAAAGAATTTTTTAAAAATAATTAATTTGCAATCATTCAGTGCACTATCTACTTATTCACTTTCTAACTTAGTTCCTGACATTCAAATATCGATGTTGGCTGCAGGTTAAGATTTAATTCTCAGCAGCTGGCTCCATCCCAAGTAAGCAGGTATGCTTCTGTTTTTGTTTATCACTCATGACTTTTTATTTTCTAGGAGCAAATTAGAAAAGATGGTTCATGGAAGTGTTGATTTTCATATGCAAAACTCTTAGATAAGCATGTAAACACAATGAGACCTTCATTTTCTTAATCTCTCTTTGTTTTTAATTATATTTAAAAGGTCCTTGTTTTATGATATCTGATTTAAGAACTGAAATAACATTTACACAGGATCACAGCGAAATGGAGATTTGAGGTTCTGCATAACCTACTTGATCAGCCTTTTCTTTCTTTCTTTTTTAAAGATGTATTTTCTTAGAGCAGGTTAAGGATACACAGCAAATTTGAGGGGAAGGATCTAAGACTTACCACATATCCCTTTACCCTTACACATGCATTGCCTCCCTACTATGGACATCCCCCAAAATAGTACATATTTGGGTTCTCTCTTGATGTTGTACACTCTATGGATTTGGACAGATGTACAATGGCATGTACACCATTATGGTGTCATACACAGTATTTTCACTGCCTTAAAAATCCTCTGCTCTGCCTATTCATTCCTCCCACATCACCAGACCCTGACAACCACTGATCTTTTTACTGTCTTTATAGTTGTGACTGTTCCAGAAAACCATATAGATAGTTTCATATGTTATGTTACGTAGCGTTTTCTGATTGTCTCTTATTTTTCACTAGAAATATGCACTCCATGTGTTTTCATAGCTTGATATCTCGTTTCCTTTTAGCACCGAGTAATATTTCATTGTCTGGATGTACAAATTATTTATCCATACCAACTAAAGGGTATCTTGGTTACTTCAAAGTTTTGACAACTATGGATAAACCTGCTCAAAACATCCATGTGTGACTTTTATGTGGACGGTTTTCACCTCTCTGGCATGTGATAGCTGTATTGAAAGAATGTGTTAGTTTTGTAAGAAGCTGCCAAGCTCTCTTCCAAAGTGGCCATATCATTTGCATTCCCACCAGCAATGAATGAGAGTTTCCATTTTTCCACATCCTCACCAGCATTAGTTGTTGTCAGTGTTCTGGATTTTTACCAATTATAACAGGTGTGTGTGTGTATGTCATTTGTTTTAATTGCATTTCCCTGATGACCTATGCTGTGTAGCACCTTTTCATATGCCTATTTGCCATCTGTGTATCTTCTCTAGTGAGGTGTCTGTTTAGGTCTCTGGCCTATTTTTTAATCATGTTATTAGTCTTCTTGGATTTTTTTAAGATTTTAAAAATATTTTTTGGCTAACATTCCTTTATGAGATTCGTCTTTTGAAAATATTTTTTCCTGATCTGTGGCTTGTCTTCTTATTCTCTTGATATTGCTTGTCACGAAATCAGAAGTTTTTTTATTTTAATAAAGGCTAGCTTATCAGTTATTTTTTTAACCCTTTCATTATAATATTAAGTATTGAGATAATGGGTACAAATGTTATCCACATAACTTAATGTTGCAGACAGACCCTAAGGTGATCCCCAGTGAGTCCCAGCCCCTGATGTTCATGCCTTTGTGCAGCCCCCTGTCCCTGAGGACAGGCAGGGCCTCTGATGTGCTTCTGACCAATAGAATGTAGCAAACATGATGGGAAGTCATTCCCGTGATGGCATTGGCTCATGTAAGTCTCTGTCATCACAGACGGGAGCTAGAGACTCCCCTTGTGAGCTGATGAAATAAGTGCCCATGTTCGAGAAAACCCTGTGGTAAGAAACTGCTGGCCTTCTAGGACCTGTGGGAGCATCTAGGACCTGAGGTGGCCTCTGGCCAGCAGCTTGCTAAAAGCCAGGTGCTCATGCATGCATTCGCAAGGTAATTCCACCTCATGGAAACTGTGAGAAAATAAATATGTACTATTTTAAGCAGATAAGTTTGTGGTAATTTGGTACCCAGCTAGAAAAAATTAATACGCTTTGTGATTTAAATTTATTGTTATTCATGTTCTTAGACTTCTTAAACTCATTTCTGTCTTTGGCAATAACATATATATTTTGCTATTTCAAAATAAAATTACTTCAAAACAAATAATTACAATGGCAAACCAGAATAAATGTGTTTTTTAAGAAAACATTCCCCCCCGACCCCGGTATTTTTTATAACACTCTATGGGGAAGGGGTGCGTGCGTGACGTTTTCCTCCCCTGACACTAAATGACAACCGGTTCCCTGACATAGGCACCTGTTCCATTATTTTTATATGTAGGGAAAGGAAAGGGAAATAAATGGGAAGGCAGGACCATTGTGGTGGGTGGTCACCCAGGCAGTTTATTGTAAACTGATGTGGTCACTCCCTGGTGCTAAGTCACCCCGTGGCAAACATCTGGGATCAGCTTCCATGTGGTACAGCCACTGGCTTCCGCTCTGCAGGCATTATTGATTCCTATCAGTTTACCAGTTTTCCTCTACCTTAACTCCAGTCTCAGTTGATGGGCATATGAAGAAGGGCTGCATTTAACAGAATAACAAAGTGTGATCCGACTAATTCGGTATGCTTTACATTGAATTTGTGTGAACCTCAAACTTTTTTCAGCCTATACACCATGTCATCCACTGATTTGTCATGGCAAAAGTAAACAAGAAACAACTTTAGATGCTAAAATCCACATTGTCTGCTTTTATGAAACCTCCAAGTTAAATTTATTTTGAATGGAAAGACTTTTCTCCTCTGTACGATAGCTCTCTGATAATTGCCATGTTTTCTTGTTGTTTTCTCTCTGTATTTCCCTGACCCATCACACAGCTGTAGCCTGCAGAGCAGGAACGAACATACTTCCTTTTGCATTCTCAGCCTAGACTCTGGCTTCTCTTGTTGCTTTTCCAGGAGTTAGTTGCTATTTTAGGTGCTAATTTTTTTCATGCATACTTGCATTTGGTACCCCTTGGGAACCTTGTATTTTAGACAATAATATTTCTAATCTACAGGGGAGGAAACTGAGGCTGAACAGATTCAGTGTTTGAAGCACTTGGCATTGGAAAGGCAGTTGGAAAAAAATTTAAGTAATAGAGAAAGCAAATACAGGATAGGTTATTTAAATATATAAAGAGAGATAGTATGACAGGTGAATTTTGAAGGGGAGAATATTTATTGAACAACACTATTTTAGGGCCCTGGTCCAAACTCTGACAAGATTGCAGCTATGTTAAACATGATATGATTATGAAGGAAAACACATTGTTTCCCCCAACCCCCCATGATGACAGAATTATGGACTGAGGGGGACAGTGGGAGCAAGTGGACCTCACAGAGGGAATGGTCACTTTACAATGAGATGGGCTACATGCTGAGCTTTGATAGATTAGTGTAGTATATTATAATATACCAGAAGCCTGGTGCATGAAATTCGTGCACGGAGGGAGGTTGTCCCTCAGCCCAGCCTGTACCCTCTCCAATCTGGGACATCCCTCTCACAATCCAGGACTGCTGGCTCCCAACTGCTTGCCTGCCTGCCTTCCTGATTGCCCCTAACCATTTCTGCCTGCCAGCCTGATCACCCCCTAACCACTCTGCTGCCAGCCTGGTTGATGCTTAACTGCTCCCCTGCCAGCCTGTTTGCCCCCAACTTCCCTCCTCTGCCAGCCTGGTCACCCCTAACTGCCCTCTCCTGCAGGGTTGATCACCTCCAACTGCCCTCCCTTGCAGGCCTAGTCCCTCACAACTGCCCTCCCTTGCAGGCCGGGTGCCTCCCAACTGCCCTCTCCTGCTGGCCATCTTGTGGTGGCCATCTTGTGTCCACATGGGGGCAGGATCTTTGACCACATGGGGGCAGCTATATTGTGTGTTGCAGTGATGATCAATCTGTATATTACTCTTTTATTAGATAGGATAGAGGCCTGGTGCACGGGTGGGGGCCAGCTGGTTTGCCCTGAAGGGTGTCCCGAATCAGGGTGGGGGTTCCCTTGGGGTGTGGGGCAGCCTGAGTGAGGGGCCTGTGGTGGTTTGCAGGCCGGCCACGCCCCTTGGCAACCCAAGCTGAGGCCCTGGTATCTGGAATTTATTTTCCTTCTACAATTGAAAGTTTGTAGCCTGGAGCGGAGCCAAGCCTGGGGCTCTGGCAGCCATTTCTGTGGCAGTTAATTCACCTTCTACAATTGAAACTTTGTAGCCTTAAGCGGGTGAGCCCGGCCAGGGTGTGCGGAAAGCTTTGCTTCCCCTGTTGCCGCCGGCAACCCTGGCCTGCTCTCTCAAGCTCCATTCTGCTGCCATTTGTTTGAATTTGTTTACCTTCTATAATTGAAACTTTGTAGCTTGAGTGGAGGCTTAGGCCTGCAACGGCTATGGAAAGCTTGGCTTACGCTGTTACCTGAAAAACCTTGCTCTCTGTGCCTGTAGCCATCTTGGATTGGGGTTAATTTGCATACTCGCCCTGATTGGCTGGTGGGCGTGGCTTATGTAGCGGAGTGATGGTTAATTTGCATATTACCATTTTATTAGAGAGGATTTTGAATAGGCAGAGAGTGAGAAAAAATTCTATACCAGCCCAGCTGGTGTGGCTCCATTGGTAGAGTGTCGTCCCATGCACTAAGAGTTCACTGGTTTGATTCCTGTGCAGGGCACCACCCAGGTTGCCAGCTTGGTCCCTAATAGGGGTCGTGCAGGTGGCAGCCAATAGATGATTCTCATTGTTGTATCCATTTCTCTTTCCCTCCCTCCCTCCCTCCTTCCCATCCTCCCTCCCTTCTTCCCTCCTTCCTTCCCTCCCTCCCTTCCTTCCCCTCTGTATAAAAATCAATAAAAACATATTTTAAAAACATTTTAGGCCACAAAGGCTGGGTGACCAATAGTGAAAGAGTAAAAAAGTATATTGAGGACAAGGTTAAAAAGAAAGAAAATTAAATAAATGCAGAAATGAAGGAAAGATAGAGGGGTAAATATGCTGTGCATTTCTCTCCTCTTGAAGGTCAACATCATGACCCTAAGGTCTCCCAGTCTGAAACCTAGTACCATTTTCACACCAGGCATGTTAACTTCAACTGTTAAGATGAATACAATAGCTGCTAAATACATACTACTTAACTGAATTCAGTAAAATCTCCGAAGTTCTCCTTCTGGGTATTTTATTTCAGCTGGGTGTGTGCATTGCTCATCTCACTACTAAATATCGACTTGAGGGCGGGATCCACATAGAGTTTATATTTGCATTTATTACAGACCACTAAACACATAAGGATCTTAGTATGTGTTGAGGAATCCTGGGTTGAGGTGGGGGAAGAGGATTACATGGAGATGGTTGAATTGGTGGCTCCCTCTTGATGGGAGGAGGAGGGAAGAGTTGAGGGCAGTTGGGAACCAGAACACAGGAGTCCAGGTTGTATGCATTTGGTGGTGTCGTCACGAGCAGCCATTGAAAGGTTTCCTGAGCAGTAGCGTGGTCGTGAGCAGAAGCACTCTTTGAAAAATTTAATTGAGTAGGAGACAGAAGGAGGAAAGATGATATCGGAATTAAATATAATATTTTAGGAGGAGGCAACAGGGGCCTCACCGAGGCAGTAAGAATAGGAGAAAGAGATGATAATATTGAGACCTAAAGAACAAGCGAATAGAAGTTCAATTCTAATTCCTTGTTTGAGCAGCTCTAACGTGTGAAAATTGAGATTTCATTATTTTCATTGCTGACATCAAGAAGGAACAGTGCGTTACTTTCTTTTGGTGGAACATGTGCTGAGTAGTAGCAAGTTGGTTTAACGCCATTGACCTGGCCTAGCCTTTCACAGTGCCTGATGTCTGCCTATGCTTGGGCAGAAGGCAGCACACACAGAAGGAAGCCCTCAGGTCTAGTCAGGCTGCTGGGCTCACATTCACACCTTCCCACTTGTGTGACTGAGCGGTACTCGGTGACCCACCCTAACCTCACAGACACAAGTGCAGGTGAGGTTGGCAGTGGTGTGTGTGTGGTCTGGCCACTGTGGGGATTAGGGGTTTCCACGAAGCACTGAGCACAGTGCCTGACCCGGAGTAAGTGTCCAGGCTTACTGACTGATACGCAGATTGTCATCAAGATTCCAAAATCCCGGCCATCGCAGTCAGTGAACAGATCAAGGGGCCTATTGTCCCACGTGGTGCGGTCTGCCTGAGAGCATCATGTTCTTAAATACCGGCCTTGCTATTATTTTTACGATGGGCCTATTAAGCTTATTTTCTTACGAACGAAATTGCTATGCAGTACCCATTTTCAGGGAACCAAATAAAAGATTCACTTTCAAACTTTCTTTTGAATAAGAGGGAAATTTCCACACAATAGAACTATAAATTTAAGTGAAAGAACACACTTTGGAATTTACAATAGATGGCAGGCTGTGTTCTTAGTCTTCTTGAAGGTGTGAAATTGTAGCTAATTGCTCTGTTCTCCATTTTAAAGAGCAAAGAGCTCATAAATAATAAGCTCCAGTAGCAGTTTGCAAAGGATCTAAAACCTCTCAATGTATTTTTTATTGCCAAAGATGTAATTCTTCTGAGTGTTGATTATTCCCATGAATTTTAAAGTGCCCTACGGAGACTAAAGGGATGAAAACCATCTCTCCGCACCCTTTGCATAGAAGAGCTGTTTATGTCAATGAGAAGCCTACTCCCTTCGGTTTCCAGTGACATGTGTATCCTTTATTGCTGTGTAATATTTCTTAAAGATATAATGTAGGGCTCTACAATAAAATGTAAATTATCAAATTACCACTTTCTGAGTAATGATAGCAAATTCTCAAAAATTTTGAGTTACACGTGTGTGTGTGCAGAGACAGACAGAGGGAGACTTATTTTTTCATATCTGGCAGCGATGTGTTCACTTAAGAGATCAATCATTAAGTGACAGCATGATCTACCCAGTGTCCTAAATTCTTCTGGATTACAAATTTCACCAAACCTTTAAAAATACTTAAATATTTATATACTACTAGAGGCCCGATGCATGAAATTCGTGCAAGGGGCTTGGCCCTCCCCGCCATGGTGGCTTGCCTCAGCCCTCAAAGCCCCAACTTCATCTGTAAGGTAGTCCAGAAGGATGTCCGGAAGGTCGTTCGGCTATCTGGTCTAATTAGCATATTATGCTTTTATTATTATAGATACTGCTCTTAAAGTAAAAAGACAATAAATATGCATTATATTTGGCCCCTTTCCACTAAACCAGCACAAATAACCTCATGAAAACCACCCCCATCAGAGGTAAATACTATAATTCTTTGTGACATCCTAGCACCCATAAATTATTTGACATTTTCAAGGCACTAACTCTGCCTAGCTATGTTGTATCATCATTTTTTATTTTCAGCCTGGCTTCATATATGAAGAAGTTTCACGTGTGGCAATGTGGTCAGGATCCTTTTTTTTAGTGGCCACCTGTTCAGTAGGTAACAGTAACAGCAAATAAATGCATAAGCAAAAGGGCTCAACCCAGACATGAATGAGCAGTTGTTGTATTAATTCAAACCCCTGCCCTGGGAATCCTTGGGCAGAGATTAAGGTTCGTTACACTTATATGACTAAGAATCCCATTTCCCTCTGGGTTCTTGAAATCCCATAATCTCCCCCACAAACAATTGCAAATCAGATTTGAAAGGACAATTCAGAGAGAACAAACATCAAATTGCTTAACATGTTTCTGAAGTTTAATGTAACTTAATCTTAGGTTTTGTCTTTGGGAAATTACAGGAGGGAAAAATCAATTTCTAGTAACATTAAACATTGCTGTGTCCGTGTCATGAAAACCAGAGTTTTTGCCCTGGGACATGGCCTGTACTCGGGTTCTGGACGTGGCATTCAAGTTCCTATTTGGCCGCCAAGACATTGGCTTCGATGGGCTGCCTCACTTCCTTTAATTACTATTTTTTAAAATTTCTTTATTGGTTATGGTATCACATAATTGTCCTCATCCCCCTATTCCCATCCCGAACCCCTCCCCACATATGCCCCCACCCCCCTGTTGTCCATGACCACTGGTTAGGCTTATATGTATGCATACAAGTCCTTTGGTTGATCTAAGAGAGAAACGCTTGAGAAAATGGTTTGTAAATTTAAGATGCTGTGCAAAGATTAATCACTATAATTTTTTTCCTCATTTTTTTTCTCATTCTTTCTCAATTTCAAACTCTTTGCGGAGCTACCTTGTAAGTTCAACTTGAATGGAATTCAACATCACAGATTTAAACAAGTCAGTGTTAAAATTATTAATCATGCCATTGGTGTAGATGTAAAAAATTATCCTTTTGTTAAAGAGCAGGTGTATCTGAAAATACACACTTTAGTCTTCACACTAGTTCTTAGAAGCCAGGCTTAGAAACTGGTGCTTTTCTTCTCATTCCGGTTTCCGCCTTTGTTTGATTTAGACTCAGTGACCACTCAGTGATACACTGTTGAGTCCAGTAGAAGTCAAGCATGGCTGTACTGCCTGATCTTTAAAATCTTTATAGAAAAGTTTTGTAACAAAATCCTTTCCACATCCTGTGGGTACTCCGAAGTTACTAGCTGTAGTGATTGCATGATAATGAACTTTATGGAACAAAACCGTGTTGTATCTGACATTCTTGCCTCCAAAATAATTGGACAGCTCCCTGTTTATACTTTCAGGGAATGGATGGCTGAAATGAGAGCTGTGCTGTTTTCTGAATTTCCTCAGATTCTTAGCATAAAAACCTTGATCTTACTTCATTCTCCTATTTTTATTGCTCTTGTCATCCAAAATCAAGACTAACAACTACTTAAATGAAAATCTCTGCTTTAAAGCTTATTAATCTTTTCCAATGTAATACCTAAAACTATCCCATTTCCCTAAATTATAACATGATATATTTGGGGGGGGGGGGGAGAGTTTTGGATCTAGAAAGAGGAAGGAAGAATTGTGAAATAACTAGGAGGCCTTCTGATTTCCCTGAAACCGTAGAACCTGCTTTACTCGCTAATTCACACAGACTGCCTTGGTCGGCCTTCCTTGCCCTTCGTGCCCTACAGACAAGGGATGCGGTTGTAGCAGCACAGAGATTATAATGTGATTCTCCCGGAGAACAAGGACCGGGCACACTGCAGTGTTCAGATAAAGGGCTGGGCTTCTGCCCAGACTTGAACAAGGTGCGAGTGCTTTGTGGTCTCTTCCACTCCTGTTCTATAAAACCAAGTTCAATCACTAAAGACATGGGAAAGTCATATCCTTTAAAATTAAGTACAATTTAATATGCTTTTTTATGTATCTAATTATTTAAAAATATTTTATAATATGAATAAAATAGGGAAAAGAGAGTTCTATTTTATTAGCCGGGCTTTACCTGTGCCAATCATACATTCATTCTCACTCAAAGCGGCACGGTTGCTTTGTCTCTCTGCTTCCGTCTCTGGTTTATAGAAATTACAAGCACACATGGATTGTTTTATTTATTTTTTATTTAAAAATATATATATTTTATTGATTTTTTACAGAGAGGGAGAGAGTTAGAAACATCGATGAGAGAGAAACATCGATCAGCTGCTTCCTGCACACTCCCTACTGGGGATGTGCCCGCAACCAAGGTACATGCCCTTGACCGGAATCGAACCTGGGACCTTTCATTCTGCAGGCCGACGCTCTATCCACTGAGCCAAACCGGTTTCGGCTTATTTTTTAATATACTTTTTATTGTTGATAGTGTTACAGATATCTTCCCTTCCCCACTCTTACCCGCCTTCTTCCAGCCCTTATCCCCCTCCCCATGTCTTCACCACCCTGTTGCCCGTGTCCATGAGCTATGCCTATAAGTATATAAGTTCTTTGGTTTATCATATGGCACATTTACTCAGAGAATTTCAAAGTTGACTGACTAGATATTGGCAAATGGCACTCCGAGCCCCCATGCTCCTTCTCAGAAACTCCATTCACTAAGCTTTTCATAAGGTTCCTTTGTCAGGATGATTTGGGTCATAGGTAAGACAGTATCCTACAGTAACGCCCAATGCAGTAGAAGGCCATTTTCTGACACAGCAGTTGTTCAAGGGTTAGTGGGCTCCAGGCTGGGGTGGGGCAGCCTCTGGTCGGCATCTGCAAAGGACTTGATGCTTTTCATCTCTCTGTTCGTTTTCGGCTTTTCTTCATATGTTGCATGATGGCTAAGGAGATTGTAGATATCACATAGAAAAGCTAACAATGAGCAAAGAAGAGAGGAATGTCCTCCCTGGAATCTTTTTTTTTTAAAATTAGTTTTTATTGATTTCAGAGATGAAGGGCAAGGGAGAGAGAGAGAGAAACATCAACGATGAGAGAGAATCATTGATCAGCTGCCTCTCGCATGCCCCCTGCTGGGAATCAAACTCTCAGCCCAGGCATGCGCCCTTGACCAGAATCGAACCTGGGATCATTCAGTCCACAGGCTGACCGACTGATCCACTGGCTAGGATCTTTTAAATTAAGGCTTACACAATTTTTTGCCAAAACTAGCCCGTGCAGCTCTCATCGCAGCAGCTTGCACTGTCTTCCGGAACAGCTGGGACAGCATTTCCTTGCACCATCCCAGCTCCTGCCGTAAGTGCTCTGAGCAAAGGGTTCCCCAGCATGTCCAAGCAAAGACAGCTGTCCACCATGGCAGCCTCTGCCTGCCCGGACATTAACCCAGAAACAAATACATCTGTTAGTATTCTGGCAACAAGATTGTATAGATCATTAGGAACTTGTCTTTCCCCATAAAGTCTATATGTTTAACTTCAGAGAGAAGTTGCATATACCATGCTTATAATGATTACTAGAGGCCTGGTGCATGACATTCATGCACGGGTCTGGTCCCTAGGCCTGGCTGGCAAACAGGACTGATCAGGGCCTTCCTCCGGCTGCTGGCTGGGGCCTTCCTTCATTCAGCACCACCCCCTGGTCGTCAGCACACATCATAGCAAGCAATCGAACTCATGGTCTCTTGGTTGAACTCCTGAGGGGACACTTTGCATATTAGCCTTTTACATATATAGATAAGCACGTCTTTGTGTTGCAGGCAGGACTGACTGATGGTTGCTGAGATTAGAAATACTCTTTGATCCCGAGGTGGTGTTCTTTAATGTGGTTTAGTGCTTTACACAGTATTGTGGTTTACAAGGGAGTCTGCTGAAGTCTCCTGATTCAGCTCTCCCCACTCCCTCCTCCCCTGAACACCCTAACCTTACAACGTGGATCTTACATTGTTGGTCTTCAATACTCTATCCTCCGTGTACATTTTTGGCTCTGAATGGGCCACATTCTCCCCATCTCTTATCTCATTAACTTCTGTAGTTCTTCAGATCCCAGCTGCACTGTCACTGCCTCTGGGAAGCTTTCCCGATTCCTCTACATCGACCCCCTATGCTTTGCCGGACCCTGTATGGATCATTCTGCCATAGAACTTCTTGCTTAACAATCTCTGTTCCCCACAAGCCTTGCAAATGCTTTTGGGCAAGGATCTAACATATGTCTGACACCTCGTAGACAAACAAGGAGTGAAGGAAGAAGAAAATAGTTCTATTTTCTTATCTTGCTTATCTAGGATACTTCTTGCCCCACACCATTCTCACTTATACCCCACTTTTAGCACTTTCTAATAAGTGACTTCTATTCTGTCTTACCAAGATATTTGCATTTTCACAAGTGACTCCTAAGGCCCAAAGCCTTTAAGTCACATCTAGATTTTTATGTTGGGAAATGCTAGGACTGGGAGATTACATTTTAAAGTAGAAAACATTGCCCAGTCCACTCAGAATGTCCTGCTGGTGGCTGCTTACTGGTAAGACCACACCTGATACAACTTTTTTTCCTAAAATAAAAATAAGAACCACAAGCAAATACATTTTAATAAGTTATAGTCTCAATTTATTCATTCCTTAAATTCATTTAATAATACCACATTTTTATTATTTTATTATTTTAAATCCTCACCCAAGGGAATGGTTTTTGTTTTTCTGTCTGTTTTATTGATTTGAGAGACGAAGAGGCAGAGAGAGAAACATCAATCAATTGCCTCCTACATGCACTCCAACTGGGGATCAAACCCACAACCTGGACATGTGCCCTGACTGGGAATCAAATCAGCAACCTTTCAGTGCCCAGGATGATGCTCCAACCAACTAAGCCACACTGGCCAAGGCAGTGACCCCAAACTCTAGAATCACTTTGTGCTAAGCTACATATATGGAACTTGGAATATGAAGATGAAAAAAAAAATTAAACAGCTAACTTGGACCTTGGCCTTAAGAATTAACAAGTTACTGGGATGACAAATATACAAAACCATTTTCTAATACAATCAAATAACTGCTATAGTGGAGCACACGGGAGCATATGGTAGAAACGTCTGTTAGTAGGCCACACAGAGGAGAGTATTAAGTCTGTGCATATTAAATTATGAAACCAGCAATTGTTAAAACTGGATAAGTATTTGAGGTCATCTGGTTTATCCTTCCTACAGCAAATTCACACTTTTTAAAAAAATTAATGAAAAAAAAAGTGTCTCAGGAGATGATTTGGCTTGCCCAAGATTGCCAAACAGTGTCAGAATCATAATTACAACCAAGGTAACATCCAAAAAAAATTAATAAAACTTAAAAAGCAAAAAGCTTTCATGATCTTTAATTTGTCTTGGGAGCCATGTCTTTGCAAACTGCCAAACTTTTTAAATCTTCCATTTGTATTCATGGAAAAAAAATCAGGAGTGTTTGTGCAGTCAAGGACAATTTACTCCTCCTTTATACAAGTCAGATAATAGACCAGAGAAACTGGCCTTAAGCACTGCACACAAAGAAAATGTTAGGTTTCAGCTCACTGTTCAAGAGAGATCTAGAGATTTCTGAAGAAGAGTTCAAATAGTATCCTTATATTTGTCAGGATAATTGATACCTATATAATTAAACAGCTTCTTAGACATCATTTTCTTGATGACTTTAGGTATGTATGTACATTTATGTATATACTAGTAGCCCTGCGTATGAATCTGTGCACCAGTAGTTTGCCAGCAGCTCGCTGCCGCCCTCCAGTAGCTCTCTGCCCACTGCCCCGCCCTCCTGTAGCTCCCCCTGTCCCCTCCCCCCCATTAGCTTGTTGCCCTGCCCCCTCCACTGCCCACTTGTAGCTCGCTGCCCCACCCTCCTGCTGATCTGTGATCCGGTTATTATGCAGTCAGTCATTACACTTCATGGCATAATGACCATTTGCATATTACATCTTTATTATGTAGGTTGTGTGTGTATATACATATATGTGTATGTATATAATATGTGTAATATATAACAATGCATAATGTGTTTTTTTATGTTTTTATTGCTTTCAGAGAGGAAGGGGGAGAGATAGAAACATCAATGATGAGAGAGAATCATTGATCGGCTGCCTCCTGCCCACCCCCTACTGGGGACAGAGCCCTCAACCAGGGATGTGCCCTGACTGGGAATCAAACTGAGACCTCCTGGTTCACGGGTCAACTTTCAACCACTGAGCAACACCAGCTGGGCGAAAATATGTTTTCTTATTTTTCTTGATTAAAATGCAGTTTTTACAGACTTACAGATGCAGAGATCAGACTGATGGTTGCCAGAGGAGAGGGGGGATGGGAGGCTGGGTGAAAAAGGTGAAGGGATTGAGAAGTACAGATTGGTGGCTACAACATAGTCATGGCATGTAAAGTAATAGCACAGGAAATATAGTCAATAATATTGTAATAACTATGTATAGTGCCAGGTGGGGACTTCAATTATTGGGGGAACACTTTGTAAAGTATATGATCATCTAACCACTATGCCGTACACCTGAAACTAATACAAAATAATATTGACTGTAAACTAATTGAAAAAGACAGATAAAAAACTTTTTAGTTTATTTTATGAAGGCAAAATTTACTTATAATGAAAAGTACAGATTTTATTTTTTATTTTTGAAAAGTATAGATCTTAAGGGGCCAAATGCATACATATGTGTTACCTAGACTCCATACTTCCAGAAATTTCCCTTATTTCCTTTCTCTAAAACCTCCGCTACCCTCCAAACTCAAAGGATACTGGTGTTCTCTTTCTTTTACCTGAGATTCGTTTTTCTAAAACTTTATTTAACTTAAATAACACAGCACTCTTGTGGTCATTTTTTTTTTGGATCAGCATAATATTTTTTTGAGATTTAAGCATGTTGCTGCTAGTACCCATACTTTGTTCATTTTTATTGCTTGATAATATTTTAAACCCAAATCCTTTGATAGTTACTGAATAGATAACATCTGGAGACAACATGAGTTGAACAACAACAAAAAATTCCCAGGAGAAGAAAAAGTGGGAACTGGATTGTGAGGGGAAGCGGAGTGTGAGCAGAGCCCAGAGTGGAAGCCATCCCACCGTCCTCTCTCATCTCTGGTGGAGTCACTGTTAGAACTGCAGATGTTTTGTGTGAGGGTTTCCCCTTCCCAGTAGAACATCTGGGGGTAGAGATGTTGCCATTTGCCTTTGCTCTGGTATGTCTGAGAGCTCTCCCTAATGCCCACTCACTCTGAGAGGGGCTGTGACAATTCGGCTATCTCTATTGCCTGCTTATTTCCTTTTCCTGCTCTGTTTGTGGGCTTAGTGACTGGCAAGAATGAATTCTGCAGGGTCTCTGTCCTTCTCAAATTGTTTTAATCCCTTGTTACTACCCTTGAGCCTGGCCACCTAGGGTAGTTCTAGGTAGAATAAGCCAATTATTGTACAAAGTTGTGCATAAGTACCCTTTGCCAGTTAGGTGTTGTTACCCATTATCATTGGATGTGGCTGTGGTTTGGAGGGTACTATCGTAGTTCAGGGGGTTACATTTATATCTCTGTCTTCAGCTAGAGTCTATTAACTTGGAAGGCCCCTCCGATTGCTCCTGAGAGGCCTCGAGCGTGGTCACACAGCCTTCCGAGACCGCCAGGAACAACTGCATTTAATTCTGAGACCTGCCTCCTAGGAGCACCTCTGTCTCAGAGCTGCCTGTTGCTCAGTCAGTATTTGGTTGGAATTTGTGGTTAAGCCTCTTGTGCCAGTAAGGCTTTGTTTGCCCTTGTCGGAAGAACGTTTCTCTCTTTACTCTTAGAACATTTTCGGAGATTAAAAATTATTTTAAGAATTAATGCTCATCAGGTAAATGGTTGTTTTGCTGGGAAAAGAGTTTGCCAACTTTCTTACTCGACATTTTGCTCGCAAGAGCTTTTGAGAATTTAATGAAATCCACAGTGCTTCGCATATAGTCAATGTTCAGGAAAATGTTGTTTTCTTTCTACTAGAGAATTGGCTCCAGTGGTTTTAAAGTTAGGGCCATTGTGTGTGCAACGAATGGAAAATATATTGTAGAATTTAAATGTATGTATATTGCTTATATGTATATTTTACATATATTTTCAGCTATATATGTGTATATTTCACTATACCTTCATCTACATAATCATAGCTTTGGAGAACAGTATTAATAGCTTTTGTCTTTAGAACACACATTATTATTCTTTGTTTTACTCTTCTCTTGCCATACGAAAGAGCCAAATCAATAAGGATATACATATATGTGTGTGTCTATATATATATATATATATATATATATATATATATATAGACACACACACACACACATATATACATATATGTATGTATTTATTTATTTAACTCAGTATACAAATGTAGAGGAACATTGGTAAGGGGGCAGTGTCTAATTACTACCAATCTGAATATATTAGAGTTTTAACTAATAATTAGTAACATTGGATCTGCTTGAGAACATTTGGATAAACCTGCCATCTAATTTAGGGGCTCTTGTCCCTAACAGAGTGCACAAGACTCACATTGTGAAGATTCTTTCTGATAATGAGCTCCCTCTCTCCCTCACCTCTACCTTCTCCGTCCAGAATGGGTTTATCTGTCTTTAACTTCCCATAAGACAACCTTATTGAATTTTGCTTTGCACTTTTCATATATGGAAGGAAAGTTATTTTGTTTGAATAAAAGTAGGATAACCCTGATTTCTTTAAAGTCTTTGAAAGCTTCTCACGAGCACATCCTGGCTGTATGAGTGGGGCTTTTCCATGACTAGTGTACCACCTAAGCATCAACAGTACACGTGGATAAAAAATTATCAATCTGGCATAGGTTTTTGGTAAAAAGAGGGAAATTCCTGGATACACTTCATCTAACAAAGTCAGACAAATTGTCATCCAAACAGAAAGTCCAGTGCCTTGCATCCGTCACACATCACATGCATGCATTCCTGTCTCATGGCAGACAAAAGTTGGGCCAGGGCATAGAAGTGACACAGAAATCACTAGGAAATATCCACTGGTGGGGTTTGTAGAGGAAGCGAAATATCAATGTACAGGACGAAACCATCCTCTGGCACAGGCTTTTTTTTTTTTTTTTTACAACTTTCTGTCAGAAAGAGAAGAGCACAGGTTTCAGCTGTCCTTTGAAGATCCAAAGAGAAAAATTGATGAAAACAACCAATCACACCACACCGTACAGAATCTTCCAAGGTTGATGCAGATCACGTTTAAAAACCTGTGCCTGAAAATGTCATGTCGCTCACATGGTGCTCTTCCAGTGTCTGTGTTGCACTTTCGTTGTGAGCCTTGTCATGTTCTCAAATAGGTAGCTTTTCAGGAAGATCAAAGATTTCTTGCATAGGAAGAGAGCTAATGTGGAGAAAGTGACTTGAAAGAGCCTTGATGGGTGAGTTAAGAACAGACGTGTTTGTTCCTTTACTTCAAAGAGAAAGCAAAAGAAGAAATGTCAGCATTCAAAGTTGATTACAAGAACTGTCTTATTCTTTTATATATATATATATATATATATATATATATATATATATATATATATATATATATATAATATAATTACATATCCTGTTATTTTATGGACACGTGATGTCATATATATAAAATATATGATGAGAAGGCAGGTACTTGAAGTAAACATTCAATCTTACACTAAGATATTTTTGAAGGATGAAATTTTTGTTTCTTCCAACTATTACACTTAAAAACAAAATACCCAGAACGAATAGTAGGACAGCAAAATTTAAAACCTATGAAAAATATTAATTTGTTGGAATATTTTAAAACAAATATTTCTGTGGTTAACTTCACAGAAAGCGAAAGCAATTTTGAAGACTTTTAAAATTGATTTCTAGAGAGGGAGGAAGGGAGAGGGAGAAGGAGAGAGAGAGACAGAGAAACATCGATGTGAGAGTGGAACGTCAATTGGCTGCCTCCTGCACGCCCCCCTACCAGGAATGAAGCCCACAACCCAGGCATGTGCCTCGACTGGGAATTGAACCAGCAACCTTTTGGTGCACTGGACAATGCCCAACCAACTGAGCCACACCAGCCAGGGCAATATTAATTTGTTTTACTTGAGTAAGCTCTAATCTTACATTTCACACCAGCCAGGGCAATATTAATTTGTTTTAATTGAGTAAGCTCTAATCTTACATTTCTAAACTAAAAGTGACTTAGTAAAATAGCAGTACAATTAAAACTTAACGTTTAATAGCCAGGAATGCTTGTATTAGTCTGTGGAGTGCATCTGTGTAGTTTTGGTGTGGTGGAGGTGTGCATGTAAGTGTGCATTGAACCCTTTATGTTGCGGGGGTGTGTGTGGTGATTGTAAGGGGCTCTCACCATCTTGCTGTGAGTCAAATGTGATTCAATGGCAAGAATTCGGTGCCGCAGCCATGGCCCCTTGCAAAGGAGGAACTGAGGAGGATTGAAATGGCTCTTCTCATAGGTTTTCAGGGTAACGACAGGGATTTGAGTTTGAAACAGTGAGTAGATAAAGCCAGGCGGGTTCCTGGAGATCACTTTGCTGTTTCCCTGAGCTTTACACTGCACTTAGGGAAGAGCTATTTCCGAGGAAGAAGAAGGTGGCTGTTCATTACAGCGCAGCAGGACCAGGCTGCCCTGGGCTCCCAGGAACGCAGTCCAATGGGAACATTTCCCAGCTGACTTTTTTCTGCCGGTGGTTAACTTCACAGAAAGCGAAAACAAATAAAAGTAACATTTGCTCTGTTTAATATTCAGTGCAGAGCATCACAGGGTTTCTCTCTTATTGATAGAGCTTAACTGTCTCTGCGGGACCTGAGAAACCAGTGACTCCTCATTCGGTCCTGTCGGCTTGGCGGCCTGTTCTGGGGCCGGCTCCTCTCTCGTTCCCTTGTCCATCTCGGCCTGGGACCGGCAGACTCTTCTCCCCAGGGACCTGGCGTTGTTCCTACTATTGACCCTGCAATTGGCCTCCCAGAAGTAGTAGCACTTTTTGCTCTTCCATGCTCTTTACTTTCTTTTTCAATGTTTATCAGTATTAATGAGTACTGTCCATGTTTTGCAGATCAAGCACTTAAGTCAAAAGAGATTTAAAAGTGACATCGTTATGTGGCATCAAGGTGGTTTAGATCAAGGTGATCTGCTTTGATGAACTTAATGAGAACTTAATGAGAAAGTGATCTGCTTCAGATATACTTGTATCAATATAAAGACAGAGGGTAGTTAGAAAATTCAACTGTTTTACCTGGACACAGGCATTTTCAGTTTGTGTTTTCATTAATATTTGTATAAAAATTCATATTCATTGTAATTTAAGTTGTATGAATCTGCACTGTCCAACCTGATAGATTCTAGCCATAGGACGCGGTTGAGCACTTGTAATGTGACTAGTCTAACCTGAGATACAGTGTAAGTGTATTAAAATACACAATGGGTTTTAAAATGTTTGGATGAAAAATCATGTACAACATCTCAATAATGCCTTTGTATTGATTGCATGTTGGGATACTACCTTGATATATTAAGTTAAATAATATATGTTAAGATAAATTTTACATGCTTATTTTTTTAATGTGACTGTTATAAATTTAAAATCACATATGTGACTCTCATGTGTGGCTCACATTATATTTCTCTTGGACAGAAATAGTTTTGAAGAATAAAATAAAGTAAAATAATATATAAGAAAAACAAAATAGGATAATTAAATAAATTAAAAGGTACCATTTCCTCATCTCTCCCCCCAACCCCAGTCCCTCTCCTGAGAGTAAGGATATTTCTTCTACGTACATAAAATCATAAAATGTACAAAATGAAATCAAAATATGCATATACGTTTGCAACTTGCCTCTTCCATTTAAAAAATACGTAATGGAAATCTTTTCACAAAAATATGCTTTTTAAACTTTGCCTTTCACTTAAATGTAAAATGAAATCAGCAGGCTGGCCCCAGGCTTGCTGCCTTCATGGCACCCTGGATGGCTGTAGGTGGCGAATGGCTTGCAGAGGCCCAGCCTCTGGTCCCCTGCTCATCGTCCTCTGCGGTAGTCCCAAAGGATCCGGCTTCTCTCGCATCTTCCCTTGCTTCTGAGGCCTCTGTAACTCCAAGTTGTGCTGTGTGTGAAGGCTCCCTGCAAATGCTTCTATCTGGCTCTGAGAACAGCTCAGAGAGCTTTTATACTTAAAGGCTGTTCCACTCAACACCCTGGAGTAACCAAGCTTAAGAGACCTTAAAACAGAAGTCACTGGGGGAGTGTTTCACATGTCAAAATTTAGTCAATCATTACATCAACCAGTTATGTAAATGCATCCTGATTAAGGGGCTTTGTATACAAATATTTAATACATTATTAAAGAAAAGCTTTGGGTTCAGAACCATCAGGTGGAAGTGAAGGTGAGGCAAAGGGATTTTACTGAAAATAGCAGGATCACATGCAAGTCTGATAACTGAATAGTGAGACACCATCTCTCTTCTCATGTGTGGCTCTCAGTATTTTGGAGCTAGATTTGTAACCCCAAAGTAGAGAGGTTAGAGAATTCCTCTTTGAGGAGTTAAGTATATATGTATATACTAGAGGCCCGATGCATGAAGATTTGTGCAAGAATGGGCCTTCCTTCCCCTGGCTGCCAGCACCGCCTTTGCTCTGGCTAGAGCCACCTTTCCACCTTCCCATGCTGCCCAGAGGCCCGGAGCGGCTGGGGTGGTGCCGCACGCCCCCGGCCGTGTGCAAATTAACCCACCATCCTTGTTGGGTTAATTTTCATACTCACTCCTGATTGGCTGGTGGGTGTTGCAAAGGTACGGTCAATTTGCATCTTACTCTTTTATTAGTGTAGATACTTTTTAATTGGGAGGGGATTGTTCCCCAAATTATGGATGGCTGACACTGTGAGCCCGGAGAGTGAACATTACTGCATCTCTGTGAATCCTAATTGAGTATTGAACACATTGCATTGTAGGTGGTTGCAGGGTGATGCTTAATTTCTGCAGTTAAAAGAATCAGTTTCCTAAAAGGTAAATTACATCATTCTATGAAAACATTACTTTTGTCACAAGGCTTGTCTTCCCATAGAGAGGTTTCCTGTGAAGGAATGAATTTTTCCTTGTCTGTGACAGAGGCTGGAGGTTTGGGTCAGTGGCTTGTTTGACTCACATTGTTTAATTGAACGCAGGCTTTCTTTGGGATTACGATGTTAGTGTTTGCTCTGGCCCCCAAGGCAAATATTCAAGGACATCAAGTAATAAAACTTAATATAGGAGCAATTAAAAGATGGAATATCATTTTTGAAATATTAGAAACCAAGCTGAATGTTTATTATTGCAAATGTTAATAAAAAGTTAATTGTGCCCTTTAGCAATTAATTTATGCACTATGATTTCAGAGTGTTACTGGTTCTTCTGAGCTAATTATAATTATATACAGGTATTAAAAAGAAAACTCAAAGTATCTACAAAATAGCTCCATAAAAACTGGTACGCTTAGCTGATGTGGAAGCCCTTAGCTATGTAAGTGATAGTAAATGAGTTAAAACTATATTCCAATTACTCTGTAAGAGTTGATCATTTGAAATTAGTGTGTTGTGGTTGGATACATTTAAAGAGCTTAAAAAGCATCACAAGGCATTCAAAACAATTAACGTCTATTGTACCTTTTATTTAATCACAGACATGGTCTTATATGTTAGAGCTTCTGCATTTAGTTAAATAGATGTTAAATTAATGCAGTGGAATAATGTAGATCTATGCAGTGTTATCTT
This sequence comes from Cnephaeus nilssonii, assembly GCF_951640355.1. Taxonomy (NCBI): domain Eukaryota; kingdom Metazoa; phylum Chordata; class Mammalia; order Chiroptera; family Vespertilionidae; genus Cnephaeus; species Cnephaeus nilssonii. The sequence continues at coordinate 22,467,721 of NC_137091.1, read as the reverse complement.
CATAGCTGCCAGGGGTTTTCTGGCTTCTGCAGGTTAAAAATAAAAATTAGGCAGCTGTTCTCAATTAAATGTGTTATAATGCAAGTGATAATAGCATTTATTGATAACCTAACAGGTGCCATGTATTTTACATATAACAGTAGATAATTCTTAGGAGGCTCCTAGATCTTGCTAGCTCTGTTTCAAAGATAATTATATATATAGTATCAAGCTCATATACATCCTATATAATAAAGAGGTAATATGCAAATTGACCATCACACCCTCACAAGATGGTTGCCTGTGACCAGGCCGGCAATGGGTTAGTGAGAGATGACCAAATGACTGAACAAGCAGGCTGGGTGGGGCAACCAGGCCAGCAGGGTGGTTAGTGAGAGACGACCAAATGACTGAACAGCAGGCTGCATGGGGTGACCAGGTCGGCAAGAGGGTTAGTGAGGGGTGACCAGGCCGACAGGAAGGGCAGTTGGGGGCGACCAGGTTGGTGGGGGTGGGGGAGGCAGTTAGGAGAGATCAGACCGGCAGGGAGGGGGTGCAGTTGGGGGCAACCTGGCCAGCAGCGGGGGGAAGTTAGAGGTGAACAGGCCAGCAGTGGGGGGCAGTTAGGGGTGACCAGGCAGGCAGGCAGGTGAGCGATTAGGAGCCAGCAGCCCAGGATTGAGAGGGATGTCCGACTGCCGGTTTAAGCCTGGGATCGGGCAGTTGGACATACCCCGAGGAGTCCCGGATTAGAGAGGGTTCAGGCTGGGCTGAAGGGACCCCTCCCTCATCCACGAATTTTGTGCAATGGGCCTCTAGTATTATATAATATGTAATATATTTTATATAAATAAGTAACACATAAAGATATTTTTATGTGTATAGTATATTTTAAAATAAATATTTTCTTTAAAATATTAAAAATATATATTGTGTTACTTAAATATTCAAATAGTCAATTTTATTTTTAAAAATACATAGTCCTATTTGGAACAAAACCTAGCATGATCTAAGAGCCTGTGTGTGTATGTCTATGTGTGTAGAGAGTTAATGAATGAAGCATCAATGAGTATATGTACTCATTTACTTTTCATAAGAAATGTAACTGCTACCACTATTATCATTTTTAAGAAACTGAGGCCTGGGGAACTTAAATGACTTGCCCACCACTGTGGCATTACAAAGTGCTAGAGCAAGGATTTAGAGCAGTGGTTTCCAACGTGGGGCACACACCCCACGGGGGGTGGCAATTTGATTTTTAAGGGGGGCAATTCGAGAATGAGTTACTAACAGTGAATTTTTTGCATTTCTTATGGTTCTAGGAGCCTCATATACATTATACAAATATATATTGTGACATATTTATGCATTTCACTTCTCTATTATTTGTTTTGAAACTTTATTTGCTATTTTTTCATATCACATCATATTATTTTTTAACAGTTTTTTAGTGATTTCTTCCTCAGTACTTCAACTGTCCTTTCATTTATTTTCCTCTTTCATGGATGCCATGTTCTTTGGAAGCTTGTTTAGACCAAGTTAATGGCCTTTTAGGCTTCTTCCCTGTGAGTAGGAGTTCACTTTTTGAATAATAAGAATTTTATGTCACGGGAGCAGGGGGGATTAGGATTTTAGAGATGCGTAGGTGGGGCATGGCCAACAAAAGGTTGGGAACCACTGATGTAGATCCAAGGAGCACAGCTCTGTTAATAGTGGGGGTCCTAACCACTAGTCCACATTTCTTATTCGGAGCCATGTATTTGGGGGTTTAACACCTTGGTCTGCTTCTTACCAGAGTGTGACCTTGGGCAAGTTATTTAACTCACTTATGAAACAGAGGGTAATAACTGGACCTGTCTGATAGGGATGTCCACAGTGTTAAATGAGATGGCCTGTGCACTTGAATAACACAATGCTGGCACATGCCCGGGGGTCCAGGAAATGCAAGCTTTTACCTTCACTTACTATTGCAGTTCCCTGAATTTAACAGAAGAACAGTCTGATATCCATGCAGTTAAGTATTTGTTGAAGGTTCCTGGTGAGAGAATGAGCATTCTAACTAAATGTTATTTAATTCCAAAATTCTACTTCTGTTCACTCTGACAGACACTGTAGTGATGACAGCAGACTGTCAGGGCTCCATTTGGTCAGACATGTTGGCGGGGGCAGGTGTGGTCTGTCCTGAAGTCTAAACCCTTCTCTGACTATGGTACTTCTGGCTACAAACAGCCACTCACTTTCCCAGTTAAGAATCCAGGGAATGTGGTACAAGGACTCCACTTTATGGGACACATTTCTATACCCAGGGCTGAGAGGTTCAAGAATTGGGGTGGTGGTGGCAGAATATGAGCACGAAGGGTATGAGGAGAACAAAAAGGCACCTGGATTCAAATCAACTCTTTTTCTTCATTCACTGTGAAGACGTATTTGTGTTTTCTGATAAAGTAGCCTAAATGTTTAATTTTATGCCTAAAATACTTACCTCCCCCCGCCCCCCCCCCCCCCCACACACACAGACTGAAGTTGCTTTTCTGAGATAGCCTTGAGCTGGTTTCTGTACTCAGTATTGTAGGGCTCTTTTTCAGATTGTGAATAATATTGGGCAAAGTTTTTTTTCTTTTAGTGTTGTTGTTGTTGTTGTTTTGTTTTGTTTCTTGGTGGAGAGGGAGTATTTTGTTTCTCCAAGGGTATCTTGGTGACCAACATTGCTTTGCTACCTTTCTCTAGAAAAGAGCTTCAATGGTAGATATTTTAGTAAATATTTAAGTTTGATATAATTTGAAACTTAGAAAAGCAAGTTGTAAAAATGATGCAAGGAACGAATGTAGCCAAAATTACTAATTGTTAACATTTTGTTTCATTTGCCTTATCAGATTCTCTCTCCCTCTCTCTTTCTCTCTCTCTCTCCATTTTTATCTGTCTCTGAACACACAGAGACACACATAACATATCACATACATTTTTTGTTCATTATTTGACCATTTAGAAGATATTCAGTGTGTGTGTGTGTGTGTGTGTGTGTGTGTGTGTGTGTGTGTGTATCAGTGTATCAGGACATTTAATATTGATGCAATATTATTATCTCATCCTCAGTCTGTAACCAAATTTCACCATTGCCCCTAAAATGTCCTTTTTGGCTATTTTTTATCTCAGTCCAGAATGTAACTCAGGGTCACACATCCTACTTGGTTGTTATATGTATTTATTATCCTGTAATCTGCAACAGTTCTTCAGCTCTTTGTTTTTCATGACTTTGAAATTTTGGAAGCATACAGGCTACACATTTGAGTGCGTGGAATGTTTCCTCATGATGAGGATCACGTTATGCATTCTGGGCAGGAGCACCACAAAGTGATGTGTTTTTCTCTGTATGAGAAGGAAATAAAGTCAATGTTTTTCATTACCGGTGATGTTAACTTTGGCCATCTGGTTAAGGTAGTGCCCATCAGGTATTTCCACCATTTCACTACTTGATTCCTTCTTTCCTTAGTTAATAAGAAAAATAGTTTTAAACTATGGGAACATTTTATTCCTCATCAAATTTTCATCCCCTAAAGTGGCAGGATTTTTAAAATTTTATTTATAAATACTTAGATAAATGAATATAGCGTGTAAGCAAACTGGGTCAGTTATTGAAATATATGTGATAATAAATTGAGGAAGAAAGCAAATTTTCTCAAAGATAACACATTATCTAAAATAACTACATGCAAATAAACATGCACAGTACACTCAAAGCAACGTGCAAGGTGTTACATGCAAATGAAAGCCATCTTCCTATCCATTTAGGAATCTTGACAAGTCAGGATTTTAGAATATTATTACATTTTTAGTCCTCATATGGGCTAAAAAAATGTAAGATGGAGAACGAGAGAGAGAGAGAGAGAGAGAGAGAGAGAGAGAGAGAGAGAGAGAGAGAGAAGACCCCTCTACCCTACTGTCAGAATCTAAAGCTAAAAAAATATGAGAAAAAGAACAAATAAGTTTTTTTTTTCATTTTGAATCCCCTTATATCTTTTGTTAGATAATTTTTGTTTTCTTGCACTTTTATATGGCTAAATTAAGTTATAGAACAAAATATCTCTGTGTTCTACTTATTATATAGTCCATAGTGCCTGTATATAGAATTAGACCACTTTTAGAACATAAAGAATATTAAGAAGAAAAAAAACAACCATAGATAAGGACAACAGTATGGTGATTACCAGAGAAAAAGGAGGTGGAAGAGGGCAAAGCGGGGACAAATGGTGGCAGAAAGAGACTTGACTTTGGGTGATGAGCACACGCTGTAGTGTGCAGATGATGTGTTACAGAGTTGTACACTTGAAACCTGTATGGTTTGATTAGGCCCAATAAATTCAATTAAAATCATTTAATCAACTTTCTTATTTTATAGATGAAAAAAATTGAGACCCAGAAGTAATCTGCGTGTTGGTTGTAGAGTACTAGCCCTTTGAGTTCTAATTGTGACCATGATCTGGTGTCGGAACCATGAGATAACCTTGTTTCTGGAGGGCTTTCTGTTTGATTAAAACTGAGGATTTGGGGGGAGGGAGGGAAGCCCTGGGTTGAATTTATGGTGGCAGAGTATTCTTTCAAGTACCTGTTCTTAATAGTGTGTGTGTCCTTGCTTCTCTGTTCTAATAGCTTCTCTACTGGGACAAAGGGGCACAGGTGAGACAACTGTGATGGATTCCTAATATCATTATTAATTACATTGTTCTCACTTTCCATAATGTATTGTCTGATGCTGAGGGAAAATACACTCTTGACTGCCCATTCACTTCAATGAAAAACTGTGTATCCCATGCACCCATCAGATAAAAATCTAGCGAACGTCTCCAAAGAGACATAGGTCATCTCAGCTCCTAATGTTATCTCCACTTTAGGGAAATTTCTAATGTAATCTTGACTATGCCTTGAAATATCACTTGCCTTATAGCCAGAGAGCTCAAGAATACTTTTAGACCCCAAGGCACTGGGGTCTCTCTAAGTCTCAATGGTACACACTTTATCTTTGGAATTGTATCAGGAAACCCATTTAAACTCAGTCTTTTATTAGGGGGAACATTGCTCTCATCATTTGCCTTACACCCAATTTGTTTGGAAAATTGAGAGCTCATAAAAGAGGATCTGGTTGTGGTTTCTATCCCCTCTACTTTTCCAGTTGGATGAGACTTTTATAAATGCCTGAGCACCACTCCCAATAAGGATTTGTCATCTGTTGTCAAAATAGTCATACACAATTCTTATTTTAAAGTTGAGCTTTGAATTTACTTACATGTTTTCTTTCTTTGCCTCATTGGCTTAATGTTTTAAGCTCTATAGTTATGATAATATATCTTCAAGTTCCATTTCTAAATCCATCAATAACATTGCAATCCAATTCTGAAAAAGAAATTAGTCAATGTCGGTATATTAATCATTCAGAAACAATAAAAATAAAATTGAGGGCAGAACACTGGTTGCCTGGAAGTGTTGAATAAGTAAACTCTTCTGGAAGATTTTTCATCAGGATTTACAATTTTCTTTCCCAATGGAATTGAGTTTTGTCTATTAGGATTAAATTGAAGATCACCTTTACTGAGTCATACAACCATGAAAATGTATTTTTGAAGAGAATATTTAGAACAGAAACCATATATAGAGAGAACATGATTTATTTATTTTTTGCTTTTTTTCTAGTGGTCAGTAAATTTTTAATATATTATCCTTGTAAATAAAATGATTGCACAGATATTTCTAATTTATCTGAGTTGATTTCAGCCTGGGAATTTCCAATGAGTAAATAAGTACCTAAGTCAAACAGTCAATAAATCGAATTGAATAAAACCACCTGTAAACAAGTGCCAAGGACATAAGACATGTTGCATGACGACAAATCATACTAGATAGAATTTCACTGAGATAATAAACATTTTAACGTTCCTAAGCATTCCCTTATTTAATGTACTGTGTCATCCTATTTAGAAAACTATATGCATGATCGAAATACTTTAAGCAACAGAAACTAAAGCATAGATTAGGGGGGAAATGTATTTTCCTATTTACACACTTCATAAGTCCAATATGGATAGATTTGAGTTTAGAGACTTGGTGTCCAGGGGTTCAGACCCTGCATCATTAAGCTCTGCTCTCATGTTCTTGTCTTCACTCTTGAAGCTTTCTCTTTGATAGTGGAAGGAGGCTCCAGGCTCATAAATGTATTGATTTCAGGAAAAATATAGAGAGGCACTCTCCTCTAGAATTTTTCAAAATGTCATGAGTCATCTACTAGTATTTGGCCCTGTTTGGTCAAATCCCTACCCATGAGGCTAATAACTTTGACTGAAAGATGAGAAAGCATAATGGGTTAACTCTGGATCAGAGTTCATGCTTTTTTGCCAGAGAGCATACAAGGCATAGTGATTGACAGTCCCACCTGAGTCACAGGGGAAAAAGAATGGGCACTTCTCCAGTTGAAAGAGGGGTGTTGGACAGAAAGTCATAATAGATGTTGATTACATCCCATTCCTGAGCTTTATAAAAAGATGTATACTGTTTCCCACCTTGTCTATTGACATTCTCATTCTAAGCCATTTGCCAGTAGAAAGAGTCACCTCTTGCTGAGGCAACTTGAGTGAGGCTCGAGTTGTAACTGGTCAAAAATCCAGGGATGTTTGGCTTAAGGCTGCAGTTTTCCATTTCCCTCTTGTCTTTCTCTACAGCGTCTGTAGCTCTTCAATTTTCTAACAACTATGAATTCTAATATGAGTCAAGCAATAAAAAAGGTGGTCTGGTTGGCTACATGACCACTGGGACATGAGTCAGAGGGTCTGGATTTCCATTCTATGCCTAGTTATTAGGAGAAAAACTTGAGTCAATTTTTATAAGCTCCATGAGTCTGTGATTTCTCATGTGTCAAATTAAGGGCATAATTTATTTCATCAATATTTCTTTCTTGAGCACTTAGTGTACCCCAGGCATGTTGTAGACATGGAATACAGCCATGAAAAAGAAAACAAAAATAGAAGAGGCCTCCACCTTGGGTTTCATTCCAGTGTGAAGGAGACCAATAGTTAAGTAAATAAGCAAACATTTTATTATCCTTGTAAATAAAAAAATTTACCTCCTAACAAATAGTTAAGTAAATAAGCAAACAAATAAGGTAAATTAAGTTGTGCTAAGTGCTTTGAAGAAAATGAAACAGAGTAATGAGAAAGCAAATGATGGGTGAGGGAGTGGTGAGGACTATTTAACTGGGATAATGAGAGAAGGTCTCTTTAAAGGGACATAAATATGAGCTGAGACCTCAATGATGAGAGTGAGTTAGTCACATGAATATTTAGAAAGAATGTGTTCTAAGCAGAGGAAAATAAAGCACAAAAGTGCTAAGTTGGGAATAAGCTGGGATGATTTAAAGACTTGCAAAGAGGCTCAAGTGTCTAGTCCATCATGAGGAAAGAGAAGAGGGCAACTGAGTTCAGGGAAACTGACAGGCCACCTTTGCATGGTTTTAAGCATGGGTGTGGCATGATCCAATTTTTGCTTTTAAAACAGTTTTTTTAAATGGTTTGTCTGGGGGTGGGGGTGGAAGTGATGACTTCGTTAATGTTCTAATAATCGAGGCAAGATGTGTTGGTGGCTTGAAAGAGGCTATTTGTAATGAAGGTAACGATTAGTGGTTGTATGTAGGATTTGTTAGGAGACATCATGGCATCTTGATGGGCCTACAGATAGACTGGACATAAGGAGTGAGGCAAGAGATTGGACTGATTTCCAGGTTCTACTCCTGAGCACCAGCGTATGTGATGTTTAAGTTAATAATATAGGAAGACTGGTGTTTGAACAATTAGAGTTTTGCCTTCTAGATATAAAGTGCCATGGTTCTATGACTGACCGTGAACTTAAGGTGAGCCCTGGGCAAGTGAGGGCAGCACGCCCACACTCTGTCTTGCCCCAGGTCACTCAGGAGATATGGAAATGCAACAGATACTCAGGAGCGTTTCGACATTCTGATTCGAACAGTACCTTAGAAGCTTTTTGACACATTACAACAAATGTGGAAATGTCAGATATTCTTTTTAGCTCACTGACAGATTTTTTTAGCCCCTCTATGATTTCTTTTCCTAAATTTGTAGGCAGACATGAACTTGGCAGTTGCTATAGAAATGGAAAAATTATGACATGCTGAACTACTCCATGACTAGATTTATCTTGGAAATATATTTCCTCTACATTCTTTCCTCCTAATTAATTACAACTTTGAACATTTGGGTAGCAGATAAATTGACAGAAGGCTTTGCCCCCTCTAGCTGAAGTGATCATAATATAGTGAGTAGTTCATCAAATTGTGTGACCCCCTCCCCCCCAGAGTATGCTAAGTAGAACTGTGCTTTTCAGAGCAGAAAAGTAGAAATACTTCAAGATATCTGGACATTGTTTGAGACTGCAGCAGTTGCATGATGTCAGTGAAGGTAACTAGTAACAAGGATTTTTGTTGTACAGAAAACAAATAAAAGTAACTTCCATAAAGTTGTTAGAAGTCAGTACTCAAAGTGGTTTATAATGGATAATCCAAACAATGTTGATTCGCGTGACGTTTGCAATAGTATGTGTGAGGAAAGGGCAGAAGGCGCTTCTGAATTATGAAAATAATGTAGGTATCATCATGTATCCCCCCTCTTCCATATCTCTGTCCGTATGTAGATTTCAGAAAGGAACACATGGTAGTTTGAGAGATGATTAGCAAAGAGAAAGATAGACCCATTGCTAAATCATTGCTAAATTCTTCCCCTTTTGGGATTTATTCTGCAGGACACAATAGGGTCAAGGTTTTCAGGGGCCACAAAAAATGCCTTGCCAGTGAGGTGGACTCTCCAATATGGCTTTTTTTTTTTAAATGGCAATAGTGACACCAATAAAGGCAGTGAGAGTGGCTCAGAGCCTCTTCACAGTCCATCCATACTGGGTGATACTGTGTTTATATATCAGTCTAAGGAGCATGAGCCCATGTCACTGGTTTCCCTCCCATGTCCTTGACTGCTGTTGCAGTAAGACACAGTTTTGTGGGTTTATTGGCATTTCAGATTTACTTTTTAAACTATCTCTTTATGTCCTTTGCCCTGTTTTCTATTATTTTTTTAACCACTTGCCTATGTAAGTTATAAATACCTTTTCTGAATTTGCTTGTGTCATGTAATTTTATGGTGGGTTTTTCATACAGATATTTTTAGCTGGTACAAAGTCAAAGCATTCAGTCTTTCTTCTTTCATGGTTTCAAGCTTTGGCGTCATATGTAGGAAGTCTTCTCTTAGGCACCTGGTTTCTGTTTTAGGCCAGTTTTTCCTTTCCAAAGAAACCAGTATTATTGTTATTTTATGATCCTGTGATTGATTGTAATGCAAGGTGACAGATAAAAATTCAAGTCTATGTGTTTTATTAAATGGTTAACCTTATGAGACGAGGGCCTCTATCTTCCAAGGCCTGACACTGTGTACAGTGTACAGTGCACAGTGGGCTCTTTAATAAACTATCTCTAGACCCTAATGGCTCCCTATGGTAATGTTAACATAAGAAGCATTCAAACCTGGGAAGAATTTTGTGAGTTTATTTGAGCCAAACTGTAGACAAATGCCAGGAAGCAGAATCTCAAGGGATTGAGATAATGCTCCAGAGAATGGCAGTTTTGCACCTTATTTTATACATTACAATCAAAAGAGGAGACATAAGTGGGTTACATGAAATCCATTGGTGATAGGTTAGGGACATAGAGAAAGCAAAGCAGAGAAACCTCTGGCATTAGGTAGAGTAAAATGATAGACATTTCTTTTACTTAGGTGGGTGCAGAATAGCTAACAGTCAACAATTAACATGATAAAATGAGAGGGTTTATGGTCTCCGCCCTTGTTGTGCCCTGTGGGGTCTGGATAAAGAAATGTTTTACAGATTCAAAAGACAATAGACAGGCTTAGTTAGGGTAAAAATTGACCTTTGTCGGCGAAGATATGGGCCTAGGGCATGACTACCCACCATAAACTGCTTTTAGTTAAAAGTTTTAATTTCGGATCATCCTTTGTGGTTACTTTAGGTCTGAGTTTGCAAGGCTGCCCTGCAGGCCTTCCTCAGCTAGCCAGGTTAGCATGTGGCCCCTTTTCGTCCACAGTATATGTGGCTCATAAACATGAAAGCTTATAATCTGATTACTGGCTGATAAATGAGAGAGCTGAATTTTAAGGGCAATATAGTACTTAGTAAGAAAAGATGAATCCTCTTTAGGCTCTAGAAACTTTATGGATTTTAAAGACTTTTTAAAGACACAACACACCAACTTATTCTAACCCAATGAGAGACAGCATGGGGATGTGAAAAGCTTTCAAGTGAGACAGGTTCAGGTTTGAATTATAATCTTGTTGCTTGCTTTTTACTCCACATGTTACTGATCTTCTAGACTCAGTTTTTCTGTCCTTACTGTGGGAATAAATGCGTACTTTCGCCCTAGCCAGTTTAGCTCAATGGATAGAGTGTCGGCCTGTGGACTCAAGGGTCCCCCAGGTTCGATTCCAGTCGAGGGCATGTATCTTGGTTGCGGGCACATATCCAGTAGGGAGTGTACAGGAGGCAGCTGATCGATGTTTCTCTCTCATCGATGTTTCTAACTCTCTATCCCTCCCCCTTTCTCTCTGTAAAAAAAATCAATAAAATATATATATTTTTAAAAATGCGTACTTTCCAGGAACATTGCAGAAATTGCAGTGTTAGCATACACAAAGCATCTGGCACAGTGCCTATTCAAATAAAGGTTGTACTATTCCTAGCTGCCTTTTCCACTTTTCTGGAAGCATCTTTCTAATGTTCTCAGAATTTGAGAGAGCTGTCAGTGCATGTTAGCATAGAAATCTCACCACTTGTGTTCCTTATGTAAACATTCAGAAGAGGGTCATTTTATCCCGTCTAGAGAGGGTTTACTGTTCCTCTCAGTTATCATTGTGGTCCTAGTGAAAAGTCAGATTGAGTGAAATGCAGGGACTGCCAAGTTGCAGTGATTTGCAATTAAATATGTTGTTTCCCAAAAGATCACACAGCTAATGTAGTGGTGGCGAATCCTGCACCACACCACACGGCTACTGAGACACGTGTCTCATTCTCAATTAAATAAATGCCTATCTTTACTCAATAGAACACTCAGCAGTGTTTAAAGCTAGCTTTTGAATTGCCCTTTTAATGAGCCATTCGTATGTTCACATGTTCACATAAACTGAACTCATACGCTCACATGATACTCTGTTGCCCAGGGAAATGCTGACTGAATTGCTTAATGATCCGAAGTATAACAGAAATGTAAAGAAACTAATCATGTGTCTACTGGGTAGCAGGGATATAGTCACTGTTGAGAGCACATGCCAAAGCAATACGTTATGCACAGGAGCTCTTCCTCTTGTTCCACTCCATGGACAGAAGGACCTGTGTATGTCATCCTATCAAAAGCATACTGTGCCTGAGAACAGACCATAGTCTTACATACTTGCCCTAAAAGGCCCAGCATGCTTCTTTTCACATAAAATAGAATTCTCTCTAGCAAACTAATGAAATAGAGTGAAAAGAAAAGAATATCATCAGGAGTACAAAGAAAATGCTCACTGAGGTTCTGTCACTCAATGCGGTAGATGTCACATGTTAAACTTTTAAAAAGAAACAGTCAGATTTATCCTTTATAGTATTGCACTTTTGGGGTCTTTCATAAGAAATCCTGCCCTACTCCAGTGACAAAACTGTTCCCCAATATTTTCTTTTTAAGAGCTTTAAAAATTAAAAAAAATTACATTGAAGCCTGTATATAGCACAAGGTAGGAAGCTAATTTTATTTTTCCATATTGATTAATCAATTCTAGCACCATTTATTGAATTGTTCTTTTTCCCCCCCCCTAGAGATCTGTGATGCCATTGCTATCATATACCAAGTTATTATACATCTTTGAGTCTCTTTCTTTCTTTTTAAACATGTTTTTATTGATTTTAGAGAGGGAAATGGGAGAGGGAGAGAGAGAAACATTGATGAGAGAGAACCATCCATTGGCTGCCTCCTGCATGACCCCTTGTGGGGATCAAACCCACAACCCTCACATGTGCCCTGACTGGGAATCAAACTGGCAACTTCTTGGTGCATGGGACAATCCTCAACCAACTAAGCCACACTGGCCAGGGCTATTTTTTCTATTTTAAAATATGTTTGGCTCTATTTCTGAACTCTATTCTATTCCATTGGATCTATTTATCTCTCTGTGTTAAAATCATACCATTTTAATTATGATAGCCTTATTAAAACCTTGATACAACAGATACCTCCTCCTGCTCCTCCTTTAAAACTGTCTTAACTATTTTTGTTCTTTTCCTACAATATTTTAAAATTATCTTGTAAATAGCCTATACACAGATACAGCCAAGTTGGGTTTTTATTGAAATTGCATTGAATTATAGAATAAATTGGGATTTAAAAAAATAATATGGGATGCCCTGCTGGTTTGGCTCAGTGGATAGAGCATCAGCCTGCAGACTGAAGAGTCCCAGGTACAATTCTATTCAAAGGCACATGCCTGGCTGCAGGCTCAATCCCCAGTAGGGGGTGTGCAGGAGGCAACCAATCTGTTGTTCTCTCTCATTGATGTTTCTATCTCTCTCTCCCCGACCCTTCCTCTCTGAAATCAATAAAAATATATTTTAAAAAATAATATTATGGGGTACTTCCATCTGTGAACATGGGGTATAGCTTCATTTATTTAGGTCTTTTGTCTATCAATAAAATTTTATAATTAAAACAATAAAAGCAACCTGGTTAAGTTTAAATGCTACCAGCAAACCAAGCTGGGCTTCTGCATATCCTACAAAGGATCCATTCCCAATCAAAATGTGGGCCAGTCTAGTTTTCATTTTCTGCTGGCTTTCCCTTCCTGTTCAACAGTATGCCCTTTTCTTACAAATGCCTGGAACTCTCTTCTCTAAGCAACCTTGCTTAAGAGTGCTAATTTGTTCTATTGCATTAAAACCAACTTTTCCACTGACAGCTGCATGACTTTGCCTTACCCTTTTGTTGAAATTAACAAGTTAACACCTAATCTTCATTAAGACTGTCATCCCAAATGGCTGGAATGCTAATATTGAAAAAAATTCATAAACATTTTTCATTGTGGAATAAAAATGATAGAAAATAGTTGAGAAGTCTAAAAAAGTCCTTAATTGTATCTGAAACATGTATTCATTAGTAATGAGAATTATTTTGTTTTTCTGACAACCCTGACAGTTTATATCCTGCATTGAAGAAATATATATATATATATATATATATATATTCATATACATATGATTGACACATGTCATGTACTTATTATCTATATATATAAAAGGCTAATATGCAAAGTGTCCTCACAGGAGTTCAACCGAAAGACTGAGAGTTCTGCTGCTCACTATGATGTGCGCTGAGCACCAGGGGGTGGCGCGGAATGAAGGGAGGCCCCGGCCGGGGGCCAGCAGTCAGGAAAGGGAGGCCCTGGCTGACAGCCAGAAGGAAGGCCCCGATTGGCCCTGATCGCCGGCCAGTTCTAGGGACCCTACCCATGCATGAATTTCGTGTACCAGGCCTCTAGTTTAACATAATATTAACTCTTTCAGGGTTATCAGTAAAACAAAATAATGAATTTTTTTTTACATTCAAATTGTCTGTTTAATTGGGGATAATTTTTAGGTCCCAAGGTAAAGTATTGAGATTTCTTGCTGAATTATCTGCAGGTAGTAATTATGCATAACTGAAAGAACAGTTAAATAACTGTATGGGTTAATAGTACTCATAGCATGAGACCATATTTAATTTAGGACTAAAGTTCATGTATAGCTTTCCCAAAAGTGAATTTGACATACAGTGTCTTGCATATGATAGGACAGCCATTTGTTGAATGAATGAATAAATGTATGAATGAGGAAAATATAATAGACCTCTACTGCTTTAACAATTCTTGGTTCAGACTAAGCCTTGGTCCCAGTCTATTTTTCTGTCCTCTATAATTTGATAAGTATGCATTTTCAAGGGTCAAGTGCTAGTAGGTAATTTTACATACTTTTATTCATAAAAGTGATATAGAAACTCTTTCATGATTACTATACTGTAATTTTACCTAAAATAACTACATGTAACATTTTTAAATGTTCATACTATTCTTTCTTGAATTGGACCATTCAAAACTAAAACCAAACTTATAAAATATGTAACATTCTTTGCTTCAGCAATACAGTGTGAATTGAGCTGTAATTAAATGAATTTTCTTTCCCATTTGGAGAATGTCAGTAAAATGAACAGGGAATTAATTATTAATAATTGAGATAAAAATGTACTCATCTAGGTGAATATATGGATTGGGTAGACATTGCCTTAAAATTAGTTTTGAGGTAAGGATTTTCAACGAATTAATTGAATTACATTTAATCTGAATGATCACTTCCTTTGTGATTTTCTTTTTAAAAAAATATATTTTTATTGATTTCAGAAAGGGATATATATATCAGTGATGAGAGAAAACTCATTGAACAGCTGGCTCCTGCATGCCCCACATTGGGGGTCAAGCCTGCAATCTGGGCATGTGCCCTGACTGGGAATCTAACTGTGACCTCCTGGTTCATAGGTCTATGCCCGTGGTCGGCAAACTGTGGCTCACGAACCACATGCGGTTCTTTGGCCCCTTGAGTGTGGCTCTTCCACAAAATACCACGGCCTGGGCGAGTCTATTTTGAAGAAGTGGCATTAGAAGAAGTTTAAGTTTAAAAAATTTGGCTCTCAAAAGAAATTTCAATCGTTGTGCTGTGATATTTGGCTCTGTTGATTAATGAGTTTGCCGACTACTGGTTTACGCTCAACCACTGAGCCATGCTGGCCAGGCCTTTGTGGTTTTCTTTACTATGAAGTATGTAAGCATTCTGAGTCATCTTCGGCTCCCATGTGTGGTAGCAAAAGTGCTTGCGATCGGTGGAGGGCAAGTGTGGATACTCCTGGCTTGGCCCAAGGTTGTGGAGATTTGCTAGCATCCAAATAAAGACAGTGCCTTGTGGTCTCTATTGTCTGAGTAACATAGGGGTTGGCAGCTTCAAGCAGTAGTTGTCTTTGTAGATATCTATGGTCTCAGCTGCCTTCCCACTCCTCTGTCTTCCTGCTGGGAGGAGAGCAGTCTGTCTTGCATCTGTAGGTTTTGATGGACAGCAGCAGCTGCTAGGCTGAGGGGAGCTCTCCTGCAGGTCCCTAGTTTCTTGAGAGCCCTGGTAGCAGCATGCTTCCCTGTTGTAACTCTAGCTGTTGAGGATCTGATATGTGACCATTCACTCTCCCCAGATGGGCATCTTTTCATATCCTTGGCATACCCACTGAGATTTCTGCTGAATATGTTGGAAAACAGATGTAAACTTTTAAATGGCAACTTTTCTTTCAAATACATAAATGATTTACAAACAAAGAAAAAAATAGAATGTCATCGGGTATTTAGCCACTTCTCCATGTCTCCAAGCCTTAATACTCCACATGCATAGGCAAGAGTTGTGATCTGAACTCTGGTTCCCACCAGGACCCCCAGACCCACCTCTGTGGAGGTTTCTTGTATTCCCCCTCGGGGTCACCTGACCTAGGACAGGCAGGAAACACAGATAGACTTCTCAAGGTTTAGAGTGGGAGGGTTAAATACAGGAGCTGAAGATAGTGTTCAGATGTGATATTGTTACATAACAAAATATATATATACTAGAGGCCTGGTGCAAGACATCCATGCACTGAGGGGGTGTCCCTGCACCCTCTCCCAGTCTGGGACCCCTTAAGCGGACATCCCCCGAGGGGTCCACAGTGCTGCTGTGGAGCCATGAGCCCGGCTTAGCGCTTAGGGGTCCTTAGCGCTTGCCAGCTGTGAGCCCTGCTTCAGGCTGAGCGGCGCTCTCCTTGTGGGAGTGCACTGACCACCAGGGAACAGCTCCTGCGTTGAGCGTCTGCCCCCTGGTGGTCAGTGTTCATCATAGCAACCAGTTGTCCCACTGTTCAGTCATTTGCATATTAGCCTTTTATTATATAGGATATATTTGGTCTTTGCACCCAGTTCCTGGTATGAAACCCTGGTAATTTCCTGAGTGATAGGGGTGAGAGAAGCATCTTTTGTTATTCATAATAAGCCCCTTTTCGCCAGACAAGAGTTTGTGTAAATGAGATGACTGGTGGCTAGTGCTCCTGACAGCTTCAGGAATGGGTGGTTCCTAGAGGAGCCAACCATGTCATCACAGGGATGGAACTTTCAGCCCACCCTCCAATCTCCCCCCGCGAGGGGAGAGGGGCTGAAGATTGAGTTAATCATCAATGGCCAGTGACTTAATCAATCATGCCTACATAATGGGATCTTCATTAAAAAAAAAAAAAAAAAACCATATGAAGGGGTTTAGAGAGCTTCCGGGTTGGTGAATGCATCCATGTGCCAGGAGGGTAGCACACCCAGTTCCTACTGGACTTGCCTCCTTGTGCCCCTTCTCTGGCTGTTCCTCTGAATCCTTAACATTCTTTATATAAACCAGGACTAATAATTAGTGTCTCCCTGAGTCCTGTGAGCCATTATGGCAAATTATGGAATCTGAAGAGGGGGTCATGGGTATCCCCAATTTGTAGCCAAATCAGATAGAAGTGTGGGTAACTTGGGGACTCACTACTTGTGATTGGCATCTGAAGAGTGGGTAAGGGGCAGTCCTGTGAGACTGAACCCTTAACCTGTGAGGTCTGTGCTAACTCCAGGTAGTTAGAGTCAGAATTGAATTAAATGTAGGACACCCAGGAAGTGTCCACAGAGAACAGGAGGAGAATTGTTTGGTGTGGAAAACACACAAATTTTTGTATCATAAGTGTTCTGAGTAGAGAACTAGTTTACCTTGAGCCCAAGATTTGGATTAGTGTACATTCTTAAAGGGTAGACATCAAGAACACTGACCCTATAGCCAGACTACCTGGTTCAGACTCTGACCCTGTCAATCAACTTATTTTAGCAACTTCATCTCTATGAGCCTTCTTTCCCACAACTGCACAATAGAAATATTAATAACACTAGGCTCATTGAGTTTGAAGAGGATTATGTGATTTAGTATTTATAAACAACTTAGACACTTCTTGGCTCATAGTAGAAGTATAATGCTTACTTAAATGAATAAAATAGAGTAGAACAAATCTGAATTTTCCTGTTAACGCTTTGCCCCCTGTTCTCCATATCTTTTTGCCTCATGGAAAAGTCATCTTGTATTTCTATTTATACTTTTTATCATTAGCCTTTGATGTTCAACTAATATCTTTATATTATACCTTTCTTGGATTACCATGAAGGGCTAAACAATAGAAAAAACTTTCTATTGAAATATTCCTACTCAAGGATACAATAGAAAATGTGTATTCACTGAGTTAAGAATATCACTATGTATTATTTCTTCATAATTTTTATTTTTAATTAAAAATATAAAGAATACTGATGTTGCCAGTATGAATTGGGGTTCTTGCAGGGTCGGGAGAAATGCATTTCGGGGCCCACACATGGAAGGATGAGTTGTAGTGGTAAGACTTATTGAAGCTGGAGTAAGCACAAAGGGCTGTCCCCAGGTTCTCTGTGTCCATGTCTCATCCATGGCCAGGGGTTCAGTTCCATCTCACTGTGGAAGAAGCCCAGCCTACACTTCATCAAGCTCAGAAGAAGGACCAGGGTCCAGAAATTCTGAGCCATCAGTTTAGTCCATGCCAAGACTCAGTCCAGTTCAGTCTCTGTCCCCATCTGGCTAGTTTAGTCTCTGTTCCTGGCCTTGTTTCGGCTGGCGCTGTGCTGCCATACCCAGGCTTGTGCTCAGGTCCACATGGCTGCCATGTCCACACAGCTGCCAGGCCCACACTTGGAGCTGAGTGGTTTGACCCGCACGGCTGCTACCTAAAGAAAACACACGAGCACACATGACCATGAATCGACAGGCGAATGGTTGCTAGCGAGAGGCCTTTATTAAGCTTTGCTTGTATTATCTCAGGCTTTCAGACTGAACAATCTCTTTCCCAATTCTTCACGGACTTGGGTTGGGTCCCCTTTTTCCAGGCTAGATTCCTCCCCCTTACGGTCACCATCTTGGCTTCTACTGCAACATGCCCCAAAGTTCTGCTGCAGCATCTGGTTTCTGCTGTGCATGCACTTACTTCCCCCTGAGCCATCTCGGCCTCTATTGGGTATGCACCCAGCAAAGTCATTTCCCTCACTCCTTCCCCGGATAATCCTGCTACTGTGCCAGTGGTACCCCAGGAATTTGGAAATCTAGTCCTTCCTCACTACACAGGAGATGCAGGGGTGTTAGCCCCTTGGTGGGGCAATGCAGCTGTCTTCAGGAGTGTGTGAGGCTGTAACCCTCTGACCTGATTAAGTGTAGCCAGTTTTGCTCCCTTCTCTTTTATTAATACCTACCTACCTATGCTAAAACCCCCATGCTATGAGAAAGAATCAATGTATATTTCCTCTCTGCTGTTGAAAACTAGTTCAATAATATGTCACATATCTGAAAACAATTATGTTTCTGTCTGTATCAGTGATTTTTAACCAGGAGCAATTCTGGGTACCTTTCTTTTCTCAAAAGGGACATCTGGCAATATCTGGAGACTCATTTTGGTTGGCATAACTAGGGGGAAGGAGCTACTGGCCTCTAGGGAGTAGAGGCTAGGGATGCTGCTAAACTTAGAGTGCACAGGACCGTTCCCCATGATAAATAAGTATCCATCCTAAAATGTTGAGAAACTGAGTTACATACAGGCTCTACATAATTTATGCTTACTCCTTATAAGTTCTTCAGATTTAGCCAGTTTTGTTGGCTATCTTTTAAAAATGTATTGTCTACTGAACACATATTGAACTGCAAACCACTGAGTGCATAATAATTTTGATTATCAAATGCTGATGGCCCCAGTCTGATGTCAGTGTTACCCTTCACTTAGTTGTACTGGTCTTCTATCTTCTTCCTTCCCTTAAGTGCAGGTGACTATCTTGAACTATAGGTTCTTGCCAGCTGTGTGCCATGCGAACAGAGATTGGAGCTGATTTGCGTCATATGGACACATATGTTGGGATGGCTGGAGGACCTTGCTTGCCTTTATAGCATTGTATGTGCTGTCTGATATGTCAAGAAGATAAAATGCTTTCAAAAGACAAACATCAAAAGCCTTTTTATCGCCTCTTTCATAATGCTAATAATTTAAAGCGACATTTGAGTCAGTGTGACATGTAAGATGACTGGGTAGCAGGGACACTGGACATGCACGAACATGGCCAGAGATCATCTATAAAACCTTTGTGAATGTTTTCTTCTGGAGTCAGCCTTCAGACAGGGCAGTCTGCTTCCATGATATCCCAGGGCATTATTCATTCATAAGATTATCTGGAGACTCAGAAACCCTGTTTGTCTCGATGTTCTATATTATAGACTGAGTGTCTAAGAGATGAAGACAGTGTGTGGTGGTGGTGGGAAGACAGGGGTGTCCTGTGCCAGGAGCAGAAGGCATTGGAATTTCATCTGTGATGCTAGAATTTGGGAGATTGATAGTCCTTAATGTTACTCAAATGAGATCTTAAGCATTTTCATAGCTGATGGAAATTAGGTCAATCTGCTCTTTATTTCAGTCAAAATTTAACAGTGCATTCCTTGTTTTATCTTGAAAACTTTTTCTGAATTTTAAGGAAAGCACGTCAAGAATTCTAAGCAAGGGGTGGGGGGTGGGTAAGGAGACCAGGTTTTTATTTGCCAAGATTGTTGTGACAGCAATATGAAGAAAACGTTGGAGGGAAACAGGATTGGAGGCAGGGAGATCTCTTATAAACTCATTAGAGCAAAGCCCACACTGAAGCAGTTTCAGTTGGAATAGAAAAGAAGAAATGGGCTGGAAAGTTAATATAGGATTAGAATTTATAGCTCTTGCTCATAAATCACATATATAAAGTGAACAGCAGGGATGGACTATGAGGAGATAGCTAACAGCTGAGATTAGCTGAAGAGGTGAGTGATAATGTCATTCATTAAACTAGGGAAATCGGGGTCAGCCTAAGGACTTAGGGGAAAATGACAAGTTGAATGGTCATGTTGATTTAGAGGTGACTATGGAACACATCCCCTACCCCCCAGCAGAGAGAATAAAAACATTAATTCAATAAACTGTTCTAAAGATACATATTTTGAGGTCACCAGGATACAGTGGTAAATAGTTAAAAGATATTGACTTGTCAGGGTCTTAAACCATGGTAATACTGAGACTTGGGTCCCCTGACTTGAGTACAGTTCTGCATGAGACAGATGGTGTTACTTTTACAGGAACACTAAGGAAATATATTAATAATTAAGCTGCATTTCCCCTTCACATTCTGGATATATCTGAATTTGGCATTTCTCTTTATAGATTTAAATGTTTAAATCTAAGTATCTCTATTTTATATTCAATAAATATTTCACATTGTATTTTATTTCATACATATCTCATTATTAGAATACATGCTTATAAATATTTTTATTTGTAGTTTATCATCAATGTAGTTCATTTTATTATAGCAATGCTCAAAGTTTTAGAAGAAAAGAACAAATCACTGACATGAGATGTTGTCATGTTGTTTGTTCAAGAATATTCGCAGGCAGTCCTGGAAATGTGGGTGGGAAGTGGGGCTGGGCAGAATGTAGGAAGTTGGTCTTCAGTCTGACTCTACTTGAAAAGAAGAACATCAACCAGTGAAAAACGTAATGCATCTGCATGAATGGAAATCAGTGGCATTGATTTTCAAGGGACTTGTTACTTTGCTGCCATTTTAAAACTCGATTCATGAAACATTTTAGAATAAGGTCATTTAAAAGATCAACAAGAAAAAAAATGCAAAGTTTTACTTAATGCAGGAAGATTACACTTTTTCAAAAGCCTTTAATTATACAAGTTTTCAGTGAGATTTGAAGTTTAATTTAATCACAAATCTATAATATGCAAGTAGGCATTGTGCTTTCCAGTACTAAGAAATCTATTCTTCCACTGATGTGTGAAGGATTTAAATGGCCATCAACTCTTAACACTAATAGCTTTTCTCTTTTTCCCTCATGCATCTGCAGCATATATTGTGATTGCCCCAAGGACTCTGAGCAGTGTGTTTGAGCACATTTAAGAATTAAACATAAAAATTTTATTAAATCATAATGACAACATGATAAAATATCTACGGTAATTATACCCACCAGATTATGACAACTAAGTTTCTTTATTCCATTAAAAATAAGAATAACTAAAATGTGTACACATAACTGTTTTTTTTTTAAAGCATTTGCTTACAAGTGGTGATATTCTTTAAAAAATCAATTAAAACTGTAACAATTTACGAAGTTATTGTTAGGGACCACTGTTTTATGGTTTTTAAATTAGGCTTGTAAACATGTAATATAAACATGTGTATGTATGTATGCATATGTGTATATTTGGCTGATAAAAAATTTTCAAAAGCAAACAGTAAAAGAAACATCACTTGACCATCCTACCTAATAAAAGGGAAGTATGCAAAAACCATCACTCCGCTACGCCCATGATTGGGCCGGCGGCAGGCTGGGGGCGGGACTCAAGGTGGCCAATTGGGCTGGCAGGAGGAGCGGGGGGCGGGGTCTCATGAGTCAGGTGAAGGAAGGTCTATTGCACGAAACTTCATGCAACGGGCTTCTAGTTTCTCTATAAAGTAGCAACATCAACTGGACATCAGGATGAATTCAAGCAACTAGAAGATGAGACTCTAACATAGGATGTGGGAATTTTATTGTAGAGTTATTGAAAAATTCTTTATCTTGATTGGTGTGTTGGTTAGTCCTGTGTATACATCTACCCAAATTCATAAAATTATACATTTTATAAAATCCATGCATTTTGCTAATGGAAATTTTACCTTAGAAAAATATTGGTAAACTATATCTAATAATGTTTATAATTAACTGTAAAAGAAATTTTCTTGGTCAAAAAGGTGGAACTGAGATAGCTACTCAGCCATCTTACTTTCTTTTTACTTATGCTGATGAATTATTTGAGAATCTCCATCTTTGTTTCCATTTCCTCTTCATGGCTTCCCCTTCCTATCTTAAAAGCTCACTAGTACCCTTACGCATTTATGACAGTCTGTAGTTGGCAGCATAATGGCCCCTCAAATATGTCTGCATTTTAATCCTCAGAATCTATATGAATGTTATCTGACATGGCAAAGGGACTTTTCGAATATGGATTTTGAGATAGGGTAATTATTTTGGATTATCTGGGTGGGCCCAGTGTCATCACAAGGGTCCTTACAAGGGAAAGATGAAGACAGGAGAGTCAAAGTGAGAGAGGATATGAACAAAGAATCAGAATTGAGAGTAATGTAATTGCTAGTTTGAAGATGAAGGGGACCATCAGGCAAGCAACACATGCAGCCTCTAAAAGCAGGAAAAGGCTAGGGAACTTTCCCCCTTAGGGCCTCCAGGAAAAAAACACAAAACAACCCTGCAGATACCTTGATTTTTGCTGTGAGAGCCATTTCAGTCTTCTGCTCTCTTGAATTGTAAGATAACTAATTTGTGTTGAATAACTACATTTATGATAATTTGTTATAGCAGCAATAAGAAACTAATACATTGCCCTAAACTATCAAAATCCCTCTGTTCTTACCATTATGACACTAAACTTTCCTAGATTCTATTTTCACTTCTTACCCCCTGTCTCCCTGTGAAATTTTTCTCTGAAAGGATTGTTTTCTTTTTCTTTTCTTTTTCCATTACAGTTTACATTCAGTATTATTTTGTATTTGTTTCTGTTGTACAGCATAGTGGTTAGACAATCATATACTATACAGAGTTTTCCCCCAGTATTTCCAATAAACACCTGGAACCATATATAATTATTAGAGGCCTGGTGCATGGATTTGTGCACAGGTGGGGTCCCTCAGCCTGGCCTGCGCCCTCTCGCAATCCGGGACCCCTTGGGGGATGTCGGACTACCAGTTTCTACCCAGTCCCCACAGGTCAGGAATGCAGTAGTGTGCAAAGCAGCCAGCAGCCTGGGAGAAGCCCGAGCCTGGTCCCGGCGCCGTTCCTGCTCATCCGGGCCCTGCTGGGCCTGCCACTGCTGCTGCTCAGTAGTGCTGCCTCAGAGGCTGCCTCCTGCGTTGAGCGTTTGCCCCCTGGTGGTCAGTGTGTGTCATAGCACACAGGTCACTTAGGGTTTTATATAGAGAGAGATACTATTGACTATATTCCCTATGCTGTACTTTACATCCTCTGACCATTTTGTAACTACCAATTTGTACTTCTTAATTCCTTCACTTTTTTTTCACCTACATCAAGCATCTTCTCCAGCTACAGTGGTATTGTTATGCGCAGTCTCACTTCTTGAGTATGACAAAGGAGGAATTCAGAGCCAAGAACTCTAATGCAAAGGGAAGTTTACTCAGCAAGCTTAGTAAAAATACACTGCAAAGGAAGAACCCAGCGGGCTGCTCAGAGAGCTGCCTTGGCCTTTTAGAAAGAAAGTCACAGAAGCAGAAGAAATGGACCAGCTGGGCTGCCTGGACTCCGGAAACAAGTTGCAGAGGCAAAAGAAAGGCCAGGGGAGACAGGTTCAGGGGAATAGTTCAGGATGAACTGTCCCCAACCCCCAGTTGTAAATCTCCTGAGGACCTTTAGATCTTAGAAGAAAGAAAAGCAAAGATAGGCACCTAAGGAAAGAAGAAGGATGGAGAAAGGCACGGATGTATGTGTGTGTGTGTGAGAGAGAGAAAAGAGAGAGAGAGAACTGGGTCCTTTGTCTTAGGTTTTTTTGTCTGTTTCCTTAGGTGTCAGTTTTAGGAGAGATCTCAATCAGAATGTTTATCAGCTTTCCAGGTGTGTGCTTTCAGAGTTGTGGTCTCTACTGATTGGTCGGCAGTAGGGTAGGGGGTCCTATTGTCAGCCATGGCATCTTTTTGTTTGATTTTGCTGCATTCTGGGCCTGGAGCTGAAATACAACTGAGGCCTAGATGTTATCTGTAGTCTGATCAAATCTCTGTCTCTGTGGTCAACAGACCAGAGGCTTTGTTCCTAAGATTATTTGATGCTGATCAGAACCTCATTGTCCTTAGGGCTTAATTCTTAAGGGAGTGGTCTTGCAAAGGAGAAGGAGGCAGGTGTGCCAGGATGCTAGATAGGGTCAGTGTGAATCAGCCATCTGTCTCTGTTTCCCCATTTTACTTGCCAAGGAATTTGCCTAGCTTCTTAATGTCATTACAAGAGAAAACACACACACACACACACACACACACACACACACACACACACACAGGCTAAATAACAATGAATGGGTTAACAATGAGATCAAGGGAGAAATCAAAAGATACCTTGAGACAAACAAAAATGAAAACACAACCACCCAAAATCTATGTAACACAGTAAAGCAATCCTATGAAGGAGGACTTATTTTTTTTTTAATTTCTATTAATCAGATTTTGGATGACTTTACATCACTTGACACATAGCATTCCACATCTTTATATTATTTCTTAAATTAGTACTTCTCCAAATGGTCCTCTTTTTGTAAATGCCACCACTACTTTCTGGACATCATGGTCAGGACAAACAGTGAAGCACATGCCTCCCTCTCCTTGATAAATGGCTCCCCTCTAAGAATCATTATGTGGGGTCCCTGGTGGGAAGAGGAGTAATCTGTAGAAAAGGATACTTGTCCATATTAAATGAGATATATAGAGAGGCATAGTAATCCCTCAGTAACTCTCAGTGTTTTGTGTGTGCACACACACATCCTAGTCCTTCTGCAAAATAGATTTTAGAAGTAGCCTGTTCTAAATATGCAAATAATATGGAGATCTGGAAATTGCCTAGTGATTTGCATTCCTCAGTTACCAGACATTATTTCATAAAATGTTTGTGTGATTATGCCATAATTTTATTGCCCAGATTATGTGAGTAAAATAAATTTGTATCTCCCCAAAGGATTTCAGACATAGATTCTGTGTACTAAAGAATTTCCTTTCTTTTCTTCAGTAACATTTTAAAATAAATCATTCAAATGAGTTTGCTGCATAATCTGTTTTTTTCCCCTGCTTTTAGCTTTTTATCTCTTTTCCACAAGCCATGCTTGGGTAGATAATTTTAAAAGATTTTAGCAGTTGAAAAGTATACAGAGCAAAACTGGAAAAAGCACTTGCCATCCTTCTCCATGATTAAGCCAGCTTAATGCTGGGGTATCTGAGGAGTATTGTTAAATAAAATAAAAGCTTCTGAAGCTATTAATTAGGCAACTAATTCTCTCACTTCTTCCCTGATTTATTTTTTGATTCAAGGTCATGTTCAAAGTCTTAGACTACTAGCTGCTAAATTTATTTTTTTATTTTTTGTTTTGTGGCAAGAACATTTAGCATGAGATTCGCCTTCTAACAAAATTTTACGTGTACAATACAGTACTGTTATAGAACTATAGAAAGAGTGTTGTGCAGTATTTCTCTATAACTTACTCATCTTACGTATGTGAGACTTTATGCCCATTGATGAGTACTTCCCCATTTTCCCTTCTCCCAACCCCCAATAACCACCATTCCACTCTCTGTGTCTGTGAGTGTGGCTATTTTATATACCTCATATAGATGGACTCACACCCTCCTTTCCTTGTGCAACTGGCTTATTTCACTTAGCATAATGCCCTCCAAATTCATCCGCACTGTTGAAAGTGGTAGATTTTCATTCTTTTGTAAATCTGAATAATATCCCATTGCATGTATATACCACATTTACTTTAGCCACTTGTTTATCAGTGGATATTTCCACATCTTGACTATCATGACTAGTGCATCATTCAACATGGGAGTGCTAAATATGTTTTAGAGATGACGATTTCAATTCTTTTGGATGAATGCACGAAGTGAGATTCTGGATCATACAGTAGTTGTATTTATTATTAAAAAAATATCCACACTGATTTCCATGAATGATTTCATGGATATGACAACAAAAGCATTGGCACAAAAAAAAGCTTTGGCACAGAAGGCAAAAATATACAAGAGGGACTTCATCAAACTAAAAAGCTCCTGCACAGCACTGGAAACAGAAGAGTGAAAAGATACTGTATAATGGGAGGAAATGTTTGCCAACCACATGTCGGATAAGGGGTTAATTTTTAAAATGCAGGGGTGGGCAAAAGTAGGTTTATGTTTTAAGTACATGAAACAGGTTTTTTTTGTACTATTAATTAATTATTGTATTATTTGTTTGTATTATCAATATGAACAATTATAAACCTACTTTATCTACCCCTGTATATAAGAAACTCCTACAACTCAAAAGCCAAAAAAAAGCCCACAAGAATCTATAATCTGATTAAAACTGAGCTAAAGACATGATTAAACACTCAACAAAGATTAAATATACGTGACCAACAGGTACATGAGAAGATGCTCAGTATCACTAACCATCAGAGAAATGCAAATCAAAAGCACAGTGAGATGTCTCCTCATACCTGTTAGGATGGCTATTATCCAAAAAACTAAAGACAGAAATTGGTCAGGATGTGGAGAAATGGGAACTCTTGTGCTTGTAATTTCAGTCTTCAGTGCACACTACCAAGATTGTGACTTATTGATCTATGACTAATGTTCATTACAGTGGATTGGTCCATCACAAAGCCAGTTCTAACATGTTGTCCAGAAGTAACAGAGCTTAGGATAGACCCCTGTTCAATTTCAATGTTCTGAGTGCATCCTTCTCTCCTTTTACTCTTTATTTTGTTCTTATATAATTGATAACTAAATATAATTTTGAATATTTTTTTTGTTTTCTGAATAAAGCAAAACTAGCACAGTTCTTTAGGTTGATATAATTTGCTTAAACTGTCCTACTTTTGAGAGCCCTCTCAATATCATCAGCTAGTCATATTTTATGAAATTAGCACTGAACCATTCTAATAAGTGCTAGATAGTTTCTGATGAAAATTATCAGAAGAGATGTGAGAAATATTAGAATATATCTTTTATAATTTGTAATGAATAATAGCATAATCAAAGCTGGTTATAAGTGTATTTTTCAGAGCTTTAATTAGATTTTATAATTTTCTTGTTACTAAAGTTCTGCATACTGGGTAAAACATCAATTACTTTAAGACTCAGTGTCAGTAAGAACATGAAACAAGCATTGGAAGAGAATGTTAGAACTGTAGGGATTTGGGGAAACCTCTGATCTGAACTCTTTATACAGATGGAGAAGCTGAGGTCCAGAATATGGAAATGAATGGCCCTCCTTGGCTCTTATCTTCTGGGTAAGCATTACTGATCTATTTATTATGTGAGAGGAGCCAGTGGGTTTAATGGTGCAAAATCCCAGAGATAGGGCAGGGAGCCTGACGTTTATTCATCTCCCATTATGTGTGAACTCCTGGGAGTCCACACCCATGTACCACTTTATACAGTTCTCAAAAAAAAACCCAAAAACAAACAAACAAACAAACAAACAAACAAAAAAAACTGAAGAAGAAGATTTGTGTTCCTGTCCTGTGTAGGGAGCGGCTATAGGGTTAAGCCTCGGACTGATCTGTTGGCAAAGCCACAAACAAGTCCCAGCTTAGAGGGCACAGCCCTCTTAGCATAATTAAGCTTGACCTTATGACATTCCCTAGATCCTTCCTGGGTAGCTAATGGGCTGTGGGAGGTGCAGCAAGTGCTGCCAAAACAAGTGAAACTCACAAGAACATTGTAACTATGTTGACCACTACCTTGTTTACCTCTGACTATAAAATAAAGCCTCCGCTGGTTGGCTGGATCTCTCTCTGTGGCCTCAGCCAGGCACAGGAGATCCACCAAGCCCCAGCTTATTCTCTTTGTCTTTTCTTTAATCCTTCGCCACCCCCCCCCCCCACTATCCCCTCTCCCTGCCCCCGACTTACCGAACCCTTGGCTGTGCAGTTCTGAAGCCCCATGTTAGTGGGGAAACGGAAACTGAAAATCTACTGCTCTGAATTCAATTTGGACTGAATGTGTGTGACCACCCAAAGTTCATACATGAGGCCCTAACCCCTAAAGTAATTCTATTCAGAGATGGGGTCTTTGGAAGATAACTAGGGTTGGAGTGGTTCATTGAGGGTGAGACATCTTGATGGGATTAGGACCTTATAAGATGAGAGAGAGAGAGAGGGGGGGGGGAGGGAAGGAGGGAGAGTTGTTTTCATGTGCATGCATCAAGGGAAAGCCAGGTGAGGACATAGGGGACCATCTATAAGCCAGTAACAGAGCTCCGGCAGAACACAACCTTGCTGACACCCTGATCTCAAGCTTCCAGCCCTCCGAAGGCTGAGAAAATCAATTTCTGTCAGTTAAGCCACCCAGTCCGTGGTATTTTGTTATGCCAGCCCAAGCTAATGCATCTGTGAAAGTTGCAAGGATACTGGGTGCTGAGCTGAGCCCCCAAGCAGGTAGATCTCTGTCCTGTGGGACTCAGAAGTCAAGCTCTGTGAGGCTGTTTAACATTTGCACTGGCTGTCCATCACTACGTAAACTATTAGCATGCCATTGTAAAAGAAATACCAGATAACTAAGGCACACGTCTATGGAGCATGTACTATTGCCTGGTGCTGTGCTTAGTATTTTATAAAAGCTGTTCCACGTAAGCTAGTTTTCTGTTTTTATTAGTTGTGTCTCTCTTTTCCTTCTAAACGATAACACTTTATACTCCTACCTTCTTCAATAATTTCTCATGTCTGCTTCAGGAGAGAAATTACAGTAGGGCCCCTGGGAAGGCAACTTAGTATATTCAAAGGCTACCGATAAATATCTGGTTTCCTTATGAAAACACCCCGTGTGGACATTATGAATTTGTGCAGTATCATTTCTTCAAAAAATTTTACAAGAAACTCTTTAGCACATTTTGGTGTTTCATGTGAACCCTGAACTAGGAGAAGTTGGGCAAGTTATTATGATAATATGGCTTTATCATTGTTTAAATGGACAATCTTGAGTAAATCATTTCATTGCTTGATCTTCCCCAATTCTGACATCCACTCATGGCTGCTGCTTATGAGAGATTACATGAAGCAGTAAAATAACACATAGCAGTGTTGAACTAGCATCTGGACTGCTATAGAGGAGGCTCTGGGGAATACACTGGTGCAGAAAGAGTCTCCACACAAAAGAGCAGAGGGACCTATGCTTGGCTGCTCCTCATATCTCCCGTCTGCACTCGGGTTTAGCGGAGATACTTTAGGTCAGCCCTGGCCAACCTGGAGAATGTAAGTCGCTGGCCTGGAAAGGCAGTCTTTCAACTCCCTAACAAGAGCCTTTGGAGACAGAAGACTGATTAACATGAAAATGAGGAGCTAGAAGAGATCTAAACAGGGTCACTAAGCAAAGGAAATATGATCCATTGAGGAGATGATGGATTCATATATTCAGGAGACATGTGTAGGTAATGTGTCAGGAGCTATGCTGGCTGCCGAGGGTGGAGCAGTGAAAAGACATAGCCCCTAAAGCTGTGGTCAAATGCATCGTTTCTTCAGCAGGGTTTCATGACATTGAGAAATGCTGCTTTCTCCGTACAGAGTGCACTTTACCTGTTGGAATGAATTTCACAGGATGAATCCTATGAACCGAATAGCTTACATAAGGAAGACCTGATAAAGGCTAAATAGGAAGACCTGATAAAGGCTAAATAGCATTGTGCAGGGGTTTTAGAATCGCACAGATGTGGGTGAATCTCTTTCTTTGCATTGCATGTGAAATCGTGAGCAGTAGTTATGTACCAACCCCAAACCTCAATTTTCCTGTCTACTCAGTGGTGGATAATCCAGTACCGACCTCATTTTTTTGTTTTCTGTTTTGTCTTTTTTTGAGGGGTTAACTCAGATGATGAATATAAATTGCTTGCTATAGTGAAGATATATAATAACCAATTGGGGAAAATTTGCTGTTTTAATGTTCTCATAATTATCAGTTGATTTAATTTTACAGAAAAGATGAGATAGGAAGAATAGTGCTGCCTTAGTTTGGGTCCCCCCAGAAATAGACCCTGAGACATATTGTTTATTTGGAAATTGATTCCAAGAAACATCAGAAGAGATCAGGGAAATAATATGAGAAGGGAAAGAAGGAAAAAAAAAAAAAGGCATTAATCAAGCATGCCCCTGGAGCTTACTCTGCCAGGAAACTCTGGGTCTCAGTGAGGAATACACCTTGAAGCCACCTCACTGATGGTGCAGGGTGTGTAGCCCCCCAACTCTTGACTGTCCATCTACCATCAATTCCCTGGCCCTTCTATTCATTGTCTAGGGCAGGGTGGGCTCTGGAGGCTAGAGAAAGCCTTCAGAGAAAGCGAGGAGGCCTTGGCAATTGGAGGTTGGTCTGTGTATTTGTTTTCTATAACAAGTCACTACCTTAGAGCAACCCCACGTATTATCTCCCAGTTCTGTAAGTCAGAAGGCCAGGTACAGTTTAACTCAACTGGATGCTCTGCCTAGTCTCCCCGGGCTGCAATCAAGGTGTCTGCTAGGTTGCATTCCTTTCTGGAGGCTCCAGGGATAAGCCTGTTTCCAAGTTCACTCAGGTTGTTGGCCAAGTTCATTTCCTTGCAGTTGTAGGACTGAGGTCCTCTGCGCCTGGAGACTGCCCCCATTCCTGCTCATATTCTCTATGCAGCTCCCCCCAGCCATGGTAGGTGAAGGTACTCCCATGCTTTCAATCGCTCTGACTTTCCTGTCTCCTCCCTCTGTCAGACTTCGGCTGGAGAAAGTTCTCAGTGATTAAGGGATCATGTGACTAGTCCACCCAGATAATCCAGAATAATCTCCCTGTTTCAAGGCCCATAACCTTCATTATATCCGCAGCACCCTTTTTTCCATGTAACATATGCTTTGGTTACAGGGGTCAGGGTGTGGGTGCCTCAGACGTGCACAGAAGTGGTAAGGCCTGGGCATACATGCAGGCCACCAACAGCAACTACTAGAGCTCCCAAATGTTCCATTACCCATGTGCCTAAGAGATATGAGGGGAGACTCTAAAATGATATTTTGATAGAAGCAAAAGGTAGCAAGATGTGGTGCTTTCTCAAGTCTTTCTTATGAAATAAGAAAACTCATTTAATTTGCGGAGAAAGGAAATCTATAGCATCTGGCTCTTTGACATGGAAAACCTAAGAGGACAAAGGTCTAGGGTCCATAGAAAATCTACCTTATGCATCATTTGTGGCCAGTAAACAGCCATTGCAGTATCAGAACTTGCATGGAAGTGGAGAGAATTGATTCCATGATGTTTAAATTATGGAACCTGGGATGGGACACATTGAGAACCACCTCCATGCCTTTTTTTCTGACAAGTGTATCTAGAATAGATTTGTACCAAATGCTCTTTCAAGCAGAAGAGAATAGCTGACACACTTGTATGTATCCAATTTATGTTGAGTGCATGAATGCTTGTCCTCTATTGGTGATCACTGGAAGATGTCTGGTGCAAAGCCATCAGAGACTGGGACAATGCACCACAAAAACCCACACCCTTCCTGTGGGAGGAAACTGAGTAGAACTTGTCTGTTTCATTTATGAACATACTAGAGGCCCGGTGCACGAAATTTGTGTATGGGGGGTGTCCCCTCAGTCCAGCCTGCACCCTCTCCAATCTGGGACATCTCTCTCGCAATCCTGGACCACTGGTTCCTAATTGCTCACCTGCCTGCCTGCCTGGTCAACCCTAACTTACTCCTGCCTGCCGGCCTGATCACCTCTCACTGCCTCTGCATGCCAGCCTGATCGCCCCTAACTGCCTCCCCCCCGCTGGCCTGGTAGCCCCTCATAGCCCCCCCGCTGGCCTGGTCACCCCCAACTGCCCCCCCCGCCTGCCTGGTAACCCCTTACTGCTCCCCCTGCTAGCCTGGTCGCTCCTAACTTTCCCCGCCCTACTGGCCTAGTCGCCCCCAACTGCCCCCCCCCATTGGTCTAGTCACCCCTCACTGTCCCTCCTGCCCCCACCGGCCTGGTCGCCTTTTACTGCCCCCTCTGCCGACCTGGTTGCCCCAACTGTCCCCCGCCCGCTGGCCTAGTCGCCCCTCAGGCCCCCCCGCCCCCCCGCCAGCCTGGTTGCCCCACACAGCCTGCTTGTTCAGTTGTTTGGTTGTCCCTCACTAACTCACTTGCTGGCCTGGTCGCCCCACACAGCATCCTGTTCATTCGTTTGGTCATCCCTCACTAACCCCCCTGCCGACCTGGTTACCCCACACAACCTGCTTGTTCAATCATTTTGTCATCCCTCACTAACCCCCTGCTGGTCTGGTGGTAGGCAGCCATCTTGTGAGGGTGTGATGGTCAATTTGCATATTACCTCTTTATTATATAGGATATTATATAGGATGCTGATGTTTTGCACTCAAAAGAGTGGGTTAAAGCTTTCTTACTTCTTCCCAGTTGTAAAAATGCTATGCCCAAAACACCACTGAGACTCCATTGAAAAAAATGTCCCAGTGACCCCAGAGTTCCCAGCAATAGAGGCATCCTATCTAATAATAAAGTAACATGTAAATTACCATCACTCTGCTACGCCCACGATTGGGCGGCGGGAGGCTGGGGGGCGGGATTCGGTGTGGCCTATCCGGCCATTGAGAGGCACGGATCCGCTGCCACTGAGGGGGCTACCCTGCTGTTGAGAAGTCCCGCCCCCTGTGCCTCTCAACAGCAGGGTAGCCCCCCTCAGCGGCCGCGGACCATCAAAAGCGTGGGAGCTGGGTGCCTGTCTGCTCAGGCACCAGTGGACAGGCACCCAGCTCCACCATGAAAAGCGAAAGCGTGTAGGGGACCCTACACATGCATGATTCAATCATGCACTGGGCCTCTAGTAGTATAATAAACATGGTGTCATTATAGATTCATTACCCAGATGGACGAGGAAAGTTTTGAATAGTAAGAAAGCAGCTCCACCTGCTATGTTCCTTGATGCTAGAGACATTCTTTGTTCCCCATTTTATCTGACTGCACAAAAACGTGGCCCCTGTAAAGCTTTAATAATGCTTTCAAAAGAATATTCCATTCCCAAAATGCTAGCTAACATTTT
The DNA here is from genome assembly GCF_951640355.1 of Cnephaeus nilssonii. Lineage (NCBI taxonomy): Eukaryota > Metazoa > Chordata > Mammalia > Chiroptera > Vespertilionidae > Cnephaeus > Cnephaeus nilssonii. Next base: position 22,434,650 of record NC_137091.1, on the reverse strand, counting down.
CATACTCACGTGTGAGCCATTAGAAAGAAATAACTGTTTCAGTTTATATCTGAAGATTTTGTACATATCAGTACAGATGACCTGTTTGCTTCCAGGAATATGCTAAGGAAGATGTCAGTGGTTTTTATCTGAGGCCTCCCAGGGTTCAGCCCTTTGCTGGGAACTTTCTCTCCTAATAAAGAGTTCACTCGCTGTGCTCACTTTATCCTCACTGGAATCCCTGAGGTAAGCTGGTTTACCAGCTTCTGTTTGCTTGTTTCTTATTCCTCCTCATGGAACAAACCTAGAATGCAACCACCACTGCAGCTGTAAGTACAAAGAATAAACAAAGATAAGGCTTCAGACCACAAAAACATTGCTGAGTTCCCAGCTAATTTTATCCCTGGAGGAAAAACAAAACAGAACCTACCTTAAAGTAAAATTAAATGTAGTGCTACAGTACTGAACTCTAGGGTTTGCTTAGAGATTTGCTTATCTGTCCACAGACTTGGCTTTCACATATGTGAAAGGATGTCGGCTAGAAGCAAGTGCTTCTGAAATCATTCACTGTCTCAGATGAGAAATCTCAGGTTTCTGCGTAGCTTTCAACTTTATTTCCAAACAATGCAGGCACTGATTTAAGATGCATATTAAACAACCCTAGGCTAGGGCTTTTCTCCTTTCATTTTTTACAATATTGTAATTAGATGTGCCTGAGAGACCGGGAAGAAGCTTTCTACAATCATATTTTGTTGATACTATAACTTTTTGTTGATATTAAAACTTTTGAGAAGTTAAACAGTGCATATTGTGATTAACTAGGTTCTCTTTAGAAATGGAATGTAATTGAAGGAGCATGCACTGATGAGCAGGGGGCACAACTACAGGGATCTGGATTAAAACATCCTCGCTGTGTCCTGTTGGGATGCGCTTTTGTTTTCATTAGACGCCTTTCCTCTGCAGCCCTGTTTTGTTTTATCAGGAGCTAAGAGGTAGCCTGCAAGAACCCATCCTCTCACACATGTGGGACACAACGTGGGACTCATTCAAAGATATGTCCCTGGATGTAAGGCCAATAAGAAGAAAGAAATTATATTTTATGTAAACGATAACAAAGTATTGATTAGTTAACATTTCTCCTCTCTGTGTTTCAACATTGATTTTTCTTTTTTGTATTACCAAGTTTTTAATCATTCATGATCCCTTAAGGGGAAAAGGACATTCGAAAGCAAGGTTCCATGCTGAGAAGTGAAAGTACAATCACAAAACCCCCTGGCTTTAAATAAATGTTCTTTTATAATTTTTTTTTTAGTTACTCAGAACTAAACTTTCTTGTTGATATACTATTTTATTTTTCCACACTGCACATTTGTGGGTGAAAAATAGGGAATGTGAATGGTAAAATTACATTATTGTAATTATATGATGAATTCTCTTATCGACCCCACCTTTGAGTACTTGGGTATTTCTCACTCCTGGGCTCCCTTTATTGACTGTCCTATCAAATTCCCTAATGGCATACCCAGTAAATGTGCAATTGTAGGGCTTCCATTAATGATCTAGCCTAAAATTTAGCAGCAGAAAATATATCTTTTGAAGAGCTGATATGCTTTCCTTAATCAGTTAATAGATATTAAAGAGTCCATCTGAAAAAAATTGTCAATCAGAATAATTGTATTAGACTATGATTTTCTATATTTCATCTCATCTAGACCCACACCGCTTTGATCTTCTATTTTTATGCTTTTACAGTGTGGGTAGGAATATGTTTTACATATATATCTTTATAGAAAAAATAGATCTTTAGTTGTAATGACTTAAGTTAAACTTGAGATTCTGTGAAATACATGACATCAATTATGACTCTTCACAGTTCAAGGTTTCACGAGTATATAATAATTGAAGGTCAAACACAAGAACCACATGAGGAATTCTCTTTGGAGTAATAGCCATTTTGCCCAGCAACTTGCTGCTAGAAATTACATTCTCAAGAAAAGCACCTGATATTTGGGGCCTAAACTTGAGCCAATGTAGCATTAACTTAGCTTTCCCTTTTCTCTGGAAGTAGGTTGAGAAGTAAGCGTAGGTGCATGTTACCATGTTCTTTGAGGAATGTAACTAGCCAAACTAAGGAAGGAGATAAAAGGAGAACTCTTAACCCATGCCTTCCACAGAATAATCTGAGGTGTGGTGCTTATCTAACGTCAAAGTCTATAAAATATCTGGACTTTTTATTATTTTTTTCCCCTCTTATCTCCCATTAAGGGTTAGACTTGACCTGTATTCATGGACAGAGACAGTATTACATGGCTGAAGGTGGGTTGTGCTAATGGTGGATTTACTTCTCCGAAGGTGATCTGGGTCATTGGTGTCAATGACAATTGTGGGGTAGGGAGCAACTCAGAGAATTGCAGTGCTTGTGAAAGAATCATATCATTTGTGTGTTGTCAGTGACCATTGTTTAGAGAAGAAAAGAAATAATTAGGACGATCACAGTGGCCTTAGTCCTCCTCCAATTAGCCATGGTTATGGGAGCATGGTCTCCTAGGCCAGCCATCACCAGATCTTTCCTTTATGATTTCCCCTCCGCATCTCGCTGCACAGAGCTTTGCTACCTACCTGGTGGCCCCTTGCAGAGAGCTGGGAATCTTCCAAAACTGAGCCTCACTGAGCTCCTGAACACAGAAGGCAAAATTCAATGAGGAATTGTATGCAACAGAGTACATTCCTAGTGGACCAGTGTGCAATTTAGGACACAGAGGGCATAAGTGAGTGGTGTGGTTTTGAAGTGTCAGGCTTCATTCAGTTATTAAATTCTGGCTACCCTATTTTTGTTCTCTCAACATGCAAAGCTCAGAGTGATACCATCTCTATTGGCAGCCCTTTCTTTTCCTGTACCGATACCACAGCATGAAGTAGTCATCCAAGCTGTATCTCAAATCGTTGCTTTTATTCCAAACCTCACCAGGCTGAACAGGGCATTACCAGTGGATGGTAGGAGGACTGCGCTGGCCTCCCCATTGTGCAAGGCCTTGACACATCTTCGTTAACTGTGAATACTTGAAAATTACTTGATTCATTTACTCAATGTAATATTTATTGCACAGCAGTTGTCACATCCTGTAGTATATGCCAAGGATAAAATTAATAGATAAGATGAGAACCTCACCTTCAAGGAATATTAACAAGATAACGGCTTTGAATACACTTAATAGAAAAAATATGGGATTTTCGAATTTTAATGATAGGATTTATGATGTGGAAATTGAATATAATTTGGGGGAGTCAGGCCTGGAGTATTGGTAAGAGAGGCTGGGGCAGGATGGGGATTTGAGCAGAGAAGAAGAGACATGAGGTGTCAGGACATTAGGAGGGGTGGCTCAGGGCTCTGGGTACCTAAGAAGGATCCTGTAATGGTGATATGGGGTTGCTGGAAGGGAATACAATGATGAATGTTACTTTAATACGTTGCTAGTCCCTCTGTCTGTGCCTCCATGCCTCCCTGGAATCTCTGGTTTGTTAGCTAGAAACTCCCAGGGGATGCTGAGCTGTGACCTGAGCTCCTCCCTCCCAGAGCAGCAGCATCATGGAGGTCCTCAGGTCATCCCCTCTGTCTTCTTGGTGAGCCAGCTGTGACTGCTAATTGCTGCTGACAGGGATTCTGGAACAGCCATCAGGGTAATGAAGCCTCGGAAGCCGTTAGTGGGTTTATATTCTTTTACTGTGGGACTGTGCCTAAAATAAACACGAGTATTCAGATAAAGTGCTTCGTCCATGGCCATCACACGGGGATAATGAGGAACTGTCAGAATCCAGTAGATCCATGTGTTTCTGTTTTGTTTCCGTGGTTTCCTTTAGATTGTGCTAGAATGAAATTAGATTGAGCCTAACCGTATCAGAGCTTTGCGAAAGAACATTGCACTTTCAGAGTGAAAAGTTGGCTGGGGCTCTAGAGAGCCACTCCCAGAACTGCTGCCTGATTTGCATTTTAAATTATCTGGGCTGTAGAGATCCCGTTATTTCTGCACTATCACTCTTAAAGACGTGAAATATTCTCATCACAGCTCCAAAATTGGAACACCAGAAGCAGAACTAATGAAATCATGGGCATTTTGAAATTAGGGGGAAAGATGAAATGACTTGTTTTGTTCTTAAAATAATAATGACTTTTTAAAATGTTTCCCATGAGATTGGGGTCTGTTAGTTAAAAAAAGAGGCTTTATCCCTATACTTTTTTTTCTTTTCTGTGTAGTTAATAAATGAATATAAAATTTAATTCTTATTTACTATATTTTCTCAGATACTCATTATCTTGTATTTATTCAGGTTTGGGTTGAATAAATCATATTGTTTTTCCACAACAAATGTTTGTCATACACTTTTCACAAAAGCAGTGGCCTCAATTTTTATGTTACATAATGTGGTGGGTGAAGGAGACAATAACTAGATCTTATGCTTTTAAAATAAATGGTGATGCCTTCTAGCTATACTCTAAACCTGAATCTGAAGCAGAGGATTAAAATGCATGAACGTGCCCTAACCGGTTTGGCTCAGTGGATAGAGCGTAAGCCTGTGGACTGAAAGGTCCCAAGTTCGATTCCTGTCAAGGGCATGTACCTTGGTTGCGGGCACATCCCCAGTAGGAGTGTGCAGGAGGCAGCTGATTGATGTTTCTCTCTCATCGATGTTTCTAACTCTCTATCCCTTTCCCTTCCTCTCTGTAAAAAATCAATAACATATTTTTTTAAAATGCATGAACCTGTGTGTGTGTGTGTGTGTGTGTGTGTGTGTGTGTGTGTGTGTGTTTAGCTATTTTGGGAGGAAAGCTTCTATGTTGGAGTCAGGCCTATGGAGCTAATGCAGGGAGTTACTGAATAGCTTTCATCTCCCTCTTGCTCTGCCGTCAGCTCCTCCAGACCCAATGGGAAGAGGAGAAAAAGAATAAGGAGAAAGAGCAGAGATACATGAAAATAGGGGTGTGTGCTATGATGTGGTGGTGGGAATTAAATAAATACATAACATTAATTAAAATAAAAGGAACTCTCCTCTTGTCCCATTTCACTTGAAGATTCCATTGTATGTGAAGGGCTATTCTATTTTATTAATTTACTTATTTTGAAATAAGTAAATTAATATGTTCACACCTCTTAGAAGCCCAGTACTTGGTTTTCACACAAATGCCAACAAGATTCAATTTACAAAGTAAGACACAAAGTTTGGAGGTGGGAAAGGCTTGGACTCTTACATAAAAATTTTCTTTTAAGTTGTGTAATGGAAAAAAGGTTAGGAAAGGGAATTTACCTTTTAATAGGATATAGTTTGCCAGGAAGTAAGTCAAGGACAAGAATCTGGTGCCTCCTGTCTGATATGACCTGTTTATGTGGTTCTCATGAGTTACCCCGCCCCAAACTCCACTTGCCTATTTAACCCAAGACAATATCCAAAAAAGGATTGAGTGGCATTGGAGAAAGCAACCCTTCTTTTAAGGCTTGTCCTTCTTGATAGACAGACTACTGGTATCATTATTTGTCTTACTGATTTTAAATATAACATGACTTCTTGACAAGCATCCCTTCCTTCTTTCTCCATTTGATCAATAAAGGTGTGTATGCATGTATCTGTGCATGCACCTGCACCTGTAAGAGAACACACATTTTCTTTTTTTTAAAATATACTTTATTGATTTTTTTACACAGAGGAAGGGAGAGGGAGAGAGAGTTAGAAACATCGATGAGAGAAAAACATCTATCAGCTGCCTCCTGCACACTCCCTACTGGGGATGTGCCCGCAACCAAGGTACTTGCCCTTGACCGGAATCGAACCTGGGACCCTGAGTCCGCAGGCCGACGCTCTATCCACTGAGCTAAACCGGTTTCAGCAGAACACACATTTTCTTACTTGCGGTCTGAAGGCCAAGTGAATGTCCAGAGGTGCAAGGAACTAGGGACACTTCCCAGAGAGGGTGTCTTGAAACTGTCATCTTATTTTCACACAGGTGATAATAGATTGTTAATATTGTCATTTAAGCTGTTGCCTATTGATGTGTATGAATAAGAGGGTTATAGTTTATTTGAATGGGGAAAACACCAACAAAGGAAATCTACCAACCACATATTGGGAGTAGGGGCACCATTTAAAGCATCTGCCCATAAAATTTAGGAGAGGTGCTCAGAGCTGCCCTTTGATGATCACTTTTCAACTGTACAAACCCAGGGAGGCTGCATGGAAGCATTGGTAACTATTGTTATCACTCTTTTTTTAAAAAATACATTTTTATTGACTTCAGAGAGAGGAAGGGAGAGGGAGAGATAGAAACATCAATGATGAAAGAGAATCCATTGATTGGCTGCCTGCTGCACACCCCCTACTGGGGGTTGAGCCCACAACCCAGGCATATTCCCTTGACCAGAATCAAACCTGGGACCCTTCAATCCACAGGCCAATGCTCTAGCCACTGAGCCAAACCAACTAGGGTATTATCACTTTTAAAGGGTTTGCATTAAATAAGCTTTCTACAATGAAATCCTCCTTCTGTCACCTGTCATACCTAAAATCAGAAAAGAATTATGACTTCCATGCTTCATTGTGATTCAAAACTGATGGGAATTATGTGTATACCAGAGGCCCAGTGCATGATTGAATCATGCACGTGTAGGGTCCCCTACACGCTTTTGCTTTCGATCTCGAGGGAGCTGGGTGCCTGTCCGCTGGTGCACCAGGCCTTTCAGAAGCCTCTGGCGCAGCGGAGGCTTCTGAAAGGCCTGGTGCCGTAGCGGACAGGCACCCAGCTCCCCCCTTTTGATTGTCCGGGGCAGGACGTGAGCTCGTTGCCCCAGAGGCCCCTTCTGTGCCGCAGCACAGCCACTGGCGACGCGAGCTTAGTGTCCTGCCGGCCCAATCGGCTACCCCGGCCACCCCGAGTCCCGCCCCCTGCGCCTCCCGCTGGCCCAATCATGGCCGTAGCGCAGTGATGGTAATTTACATATTACCATTTTATTAGGTAGGAGGATATCTATATACTGATACACCTACATACCAATATCCATCTATCCATCTACCCATCCTTCGTCCATCCATCTTCCCTTCAAGGAATACTTTCCTGAAAACTTACTAGAGTTCTGTGAATAATACTCAGATGCAAATTTGAGACTTTAATTGTGTCATGCTCTGTAAGCAGCTCAAATGTTTTTTTGACATAATTGATTTTGTGCATACAATAACAATCACTAAAGACTGTTGAATAACTGCTTCTGTTGATGAATTTCATTGCTATCATGTGAAAGCTACACATTTTAATGTTTTTCCTGGCACTTAACAAATTGTCTTTATTAGAAAAGTTTTTCTTTGGTAATTTATAGCTATTTGTTCCAGAATACAATGGAGCAAATGATGTCATAGTTCCCTAATCATTTTAAGACTAGGTCTGTGATCCTACCTGACAGGGTTCTCTAGAAATGAAATTCCAGACATATTTTGAGGTTCTCTTCCTCACACCAGCATCTCACAGGTTTTCTGGGGTCTTTCCTGAGAGAAAGTGAGTTATGGGCTTGTTTTTAGTTCATGGTTGTGACCATGACACTACTGACTTTTGGACCAAAGGATGGAAGCTGCTGTCAGTTTGAATCTGGCATTTCCATCTACAATAGAAACTCCACAAAACCAAGCCAGTTGGCTCAAAAGGGAAATGCCATATAGAATTAGCCCAGCTAATACTTTGCTAAAATATATTTTAATAAGGAATACATGGTATTCACAGAGCCTGGTTTTACCACCACAATGTGTTGTTCATCACAACGCTCAGAAAGATGCTGGTGAACTGGAAAGATGTGTGGAGAGTTGAGGCTGCACACCCCCTTCTATTACATGTCACATGTGCGCTTCAGTGGGTAAAGGTTAGAACAGCTGTCCTCAGACCACACACCTGTATCATGATTTCTAGTGAAGCGAACATACTACAGCAATTTGGGCAGTATCGTCTATTGTCTTACTGCTGGAAATGAGTTTGGGAACTGACCTGTCACTCTGAAGTGCTTATCGAGCACCCTGTGCTCATTCTGTATTGGACGTGCATTGGACAATATTCAAAGCATTCCTGCATGGCTCTTTCTTAGACAAGCTGTGGGCTTTCTGAAAGTGGGTGGGAGGAAATGTGTATATATGAATTCTAGTCCCGCAAACATTATAGGAGTAGATGAATTTATTATTTTCTCTACGTATGAATTCCTGGAGGATCACAATGGTGGTTTAGTCATCTTTCATAGAACTGGTACTTTTTTTCTGGTAGAAATGCAGAAGCATTAGTAGAATCTGTACAAGCAGGATCTGGATTTGAGTGGTAACTTGGGGGGCAGCTCCATCTTAGTTACCTGATATTCACAGGCCCCTTAGATTAGTAAAAGGGAGTAAATTAACCAGAAGTACATAAAAAAGATGGAAGTGCTTTTCAGAGTATGTACTATCCAAATCTCCAGCTGTGCTAGTTACTTGTTACTGTGTGTCCCCAGCCTCTACCCTCTTTCCACCTTCAATTCTCCTCCCCCTACTTCTGGGTGCTGTCCCCAAAGTGGATTCCAACAGTGGATCCTCTCGAGAAGACAGGTCCATGTGACCTTGGCTTATCTGGGATGCTAAAGTGACTCCAGGGTCCATGTGTGCAGTCTCTTTCAACAGGGAGTTAGAAGATGGAAGAGCATAATAGTTATCACACTGAGCTATGTGGTCAGACATGACAAGATTCAAATCTGAGATCCAGCATTTTCAGGCCAATTGATTATGTGCTAATAGTTAAACTTAACAGCTCTTTGTTGTCTGACCTGTAAAACGTGAGTAAATATGTATTTTCATAGACTGGGAGGAAGGATTATGGCAATATGAAGCATTCAGCATAGTGCCCAGGAACATAGTAGCTGCTCGTTAAAGAGGATAAGTAGTTATTTTAGAGTTTTAGAGACCGTCTGCGCTGTTAGAAATGTCACATTGGTATTAATTGAATAGGCACTAGTTGCATATTATATCATTCTGTTGAGTAATTTCAAATTTTCAATTACAACAATTTCTGTAGGGCCTTATGGTGAGTGAGTTTTGTCCATTGATTTTAATTTTAAAAAATCTATGAATGTAATGTCAACATGAATATTTGCTTTGTAGAATATGGTAACCCTGAAAAAAGTGTTGCATTTATATCCTCTAAGGTATATTTATTGCATATAAGAAAGATGGCAAATATGATGGAGAGATAAATACACAAGAAATATGATATAAAGAAGATATGGAACTCATTTTGTTTTCTTTTCAATATAAGGCAAAAGGTGATATTATTAATCTCTTTAATTTCCCTCTGCCAAAAAATGATTTATTGCCCTGTATTCACCTATCATACTCTTGACCTTTATGTAAGGGTAATATTCCATAATATAAAGAAAATGACCTTTCAACTTGACTTACACCGTTTGCTTACAATGGGAAACTTAACATCTGTTAACAGAAAGTTTGCATATTATGGCTATTGGAAGATCTTGAAAGATATCTTTGTTTTTCATTGTTATTCTATGAAAATGATGAGTCCAAAAATCTCTTAGCAGAGTTTAGCATCCAATGGGCTTACTCTTTAGTCAGGTAATATAGATTCAGATATTATAGATAAATTAATTAGGGCCCTAATAATTCATACAGTGTAATAACTGACCTCAGTTGCTAGTAATTAAGTTAAAATATGACATTCATCAATTTTGAGCACTTACCTAGTTCTACCATTGATGACTTACCAGAAAATTCATTCCAACATTTCTTATTCTTATGAACAAGTATTTAAATCCCAGAAGCAAATAAAAACTCTTAAGGGACTATATTTATCTTTTAAATTGATCTGTGCTACAATATGAAAGAATCTCAAAAACATCATGCTAAGTTAAAGGAATCAGCCACACACAAAAAAGCCCCCACTCATTTAGGTAAGTTAATAATTCCAGAAATACTTTGGAGCTAGACCAATAGATTGAATGTAGGGGATAACAGAAAAATGAAGATGACAGGTAACATCTAACATACATTGAGTGGCCAGATTATTATGATTTCTGAATGCATAATAATCTGGCCACTCAGTGTATATCCTATATAATAAAAGGCTAATATGCAAATTTTCCCCTTGACCAGGAGTTCAACCATCAGGCAGGCCAGCCAACTGCCCATGTCCCCTCCCCCTGGCCAGGCTGGCCGGACCAATTCATGCACAGGCCCTCTAATACACACACACACACACACACACACACACACACACACACACAGACTGAGTGGCCAGATTATTATGCGTTCAGAGATCATAATAATCTGGCCACTCAGTGTATAGCCAAATGAAGAAGGTAGGTGAGCCCTTTTAACAACAAAGAGAAGACTGTGAGGTATGGAGGTATAGGGACAGATCAGGGGACTAGAAGTTTGAGATGCCCAGTAGAGATCCAGGAGAGAAGGCACATACACAGTTGAATGTAGAGTCTGAACCTTTGAGGAATGGTCAGGGTTGGAAATATGTAGATGATATTTAAAGCTATGACTTAAGTCTTATTGCACTGTTGGTGGGACTGCAAACTGGTGCAGCTCCTATGAAAAACATTATGGAGGTTCCTAAAAAAAACTAAGAATAGGCATACCATAGAACCAGCAATTCCACTTCTGGGTATTTATCCAAAGAAAATGAAAACACTAATTCAGAAAGATATCTGCACCCCTATGTTCACTGTAGCAGTATTTATAATAGCCAATATATGGAAGCAACCTAGGTGCTTCCAAACATACACACACACACACACACACACACACACACACACACACTCAAATCTTACACAGCAATAAAAAAAAAGAATGCAATCTTGCCATTTGCTACATCATAGAGGGCATTATGCTAAGGGAAATAAGTCAGGCAAGTAAGGACAAATACTATATGGTTCCACTTATATGTAGAATCAAAAAAAACAAAGCAAAAACTAACTCATAGAAACAGAGACCAAAGAGATGGTTACCAGAAGGGAGGGGTGGGGGGGGGTGGTTAAAAAGGGGAAGCGGAATTTCATGAAAAATATTATGATTAGTTTACATGGTGACAGATGATTACTAGAATGAGTGGGGTTGTCATATGTAAGGTATAAAAATGTAAAAACACTATATTGTACATCTGAAACTAATATATATGTATATATATATATGTCCATATGTATATGTGTATATATATATGTATATACATATATGTATATATGTATATATGAGCATATATATGTATACATATATATGTGTGTGTGTGTGTGTGTGTGTGTGTGTGTATATATATATATATATATATATATATATATATATATATATAAAGCCTAAGCAACTGTAGCTACCAAACGACCGGAACAATCAGCCAGCCAACCAATCGCTATAAAGTGCACTGACTATCAAGGGGGCAGATGCAGGAGCTGCCCCCTGGTGGTCAGTGCGCTCCCACAGCCAAACTCCTGCAGCCGGCCAGCCGCCTGCGGTCCCTTCCCCTGTCCCTCTCCCCAACCAGCAGGCCCTGATCTGCCTGGCCCCAATTGGCGTAGTGACCACATCTGTGTATGAATTCGTGCATTGGGCCTCTAGTAACCAATATAAGATTGTATACAAACTATCCTATATAATAAAGAGCTAATATGCTAATTAGACCGAACAGTAGAATGACTGTCCAGACGACCTTCTGGTTGAAGCCGGAGCTGTGAGGGCTGAGAATGCACCAGGCCTCTGGTCCTTAAATAAAAAAGGAAATTTAAAAAAAAGCAAAAAAAAAAGCTAGGTGCAGCCAATTTGTAACCCCAACAAGCCTACAACCAAATCTTGTAATCAGATTATGAAATAAATGCCTTGTTTTTGAAGAAAATAGAAGGTCTTATAGAACATGTGTAGATGGAGAGGAAAACTGAACTCAGATCCTTAGGACAAACCCCATGTAGAGGTTATAAGGAAAAGAATAATCCAATGAATGGGAGTGAGAAGAAGTGGATAGAAAGGCATAACCAGGAGCATGGGGAATAAAACAAAGAGAAGACATTTTTATGGAATAGAGCAAAATGAACATAACTATAAAAAGAGCATCATACTGCTACATTTATTTTAATTGATTAATGTGTACTGAGTTATGTCTTACTGGTAAATATATTCTGCTAATTAAACTTTGCATTTTGACTTCTTTTAATTTAACAGAAGCATTTTCACAGCATCCATAATGATGATGACATAAAGTTTCATATCCAGGAAATTAAATTATTATTAGAAATAAATTATCACACCCAACAATTATCACTGCAAGCATTTGAAAATTCCAAGTGGCTATATTCAAATATTCTCACCAGTCTAAAGCCTTTCAACAAATTACCAGTTCCCTCATTTACATAATGTATTCAAGAAAATGTGTGAATATGACAATGAAGCAATTCCTGTAGAGAGGGCAAAGAACAGGTGAGAGTCGTAAATGAATTGTGAAGTCTTTTATTGAAACACGTTTTAGTTTGAATGTTCATTAACTTAAGTTTTTTTTACATTAAACTTGGTCTAAGAAAGAAAAATATTGGCATTGTTATCTTTCCAGTGCATGGTTTTCAAGTATCTAGTGTCTAAACAAGTAATCAAACTGTTATCATGGGTCCAAAAGCTAATGAACAGACTTAGCCATTTTGGCTCAGGGGATAGAGCTTCATCTTGTGGACTAAAGGGACCCAGGTTCAATTCCAGTCAAGGTCACATACTTTGGTTACAGTCTCCTCCCCTCCCAGGCTCTGGTCAGGAAGCGTGCAGGAGGCAACCAATAGATGTGTTTCTTTCACATTGACCTTTCTCTCTGTCTTTCGCTCTCTCTTCCACTCTTCCAAAAAAAAAAAAAAAATCAATGGAAAAATATCCTCCGGTGAGGATTAACAACAACAAAAAGCAAATGAACAAATGTACTCAGAAGGAAGAGGTATGGTCTCCCTCTTTGTTCTGGTCCTTGTTCTCTGTGCCTGGTATCGGATGCCTGGGCCTTTCTCAATCACCCCCAAGAGCTACTCATTCAGTTTCCCATTGAATGAATAAGATATTACCTTATGAAGATGTCACATTCTTCTCAATTTCAACCATTTGAGCTGCTAGCAATAACCGAACAAGGAATAACCATTAACTTACTGTGATTCAGCAAGGTTAATTCTGATACAAATCTGCAAACTCCACTTACTTGTTCTCAGTTGTCATTAATCATTACAAGCACTTGGGATAATGTATATGTTGAAGAGTCAAAGTCACCACTGAAAACGAGGAAAAGCAACAGACAGCAGAGAAAGCAAATTGTATGACAGAATATGATACTTTGCTGCATCATAACCATTTTCTCAGAAACCCACTTCACACTAAACTTTGTGACATAAAATCTCTTATTTGGCATAGTTCATTTTCTAGAACACATTTAAAACTTATGGCTCCTTGGAGAGATGTCTGATTCTTGGTCAGGCGTAGGAAATACCAGATAAACTTGGAGGATCTAGTAGTGCCAAAAAGTAAGAAATTGCTAAAGGAAAAAAAAAATGAGGCAGACATGCAAAAAGTATACAGGAGTAAATTTGAAAGAGCTGCCGAGGGCCAAAGCTGGAAAATTATGAGCAGCAAAATAATCACAGTATTTTATTATAACTCAAATAAATATGAGTCAATATTGATATAAATAAATGATTGAATAAATAAATGTGGGAGAAGGAATGAATCTTCCTCAGAGAAAACTTCCAAATAATTCATCTCCTCCAGGGAAAGATACATTTCTCCAGGTGGTATAACAATTTCCTTCCCGCTGAGTGTGGGATGGATTTAGTCACTGGCTTTCAGAGAATCAAATGTGGGAAGGCAAAAACAGGAGCTTTATAGTGAAGAAACCCAGCATTGGTCAAGAGTAACATCACGTGAGAAGTCAGGCTGATGGCAGCAGTGTCTTCCTATGATTAGGGTCATTACCTTTGCAAGTGCGTAACTCATTACAGTGTCTTTATAGATATACTATACAGTGGGTTTGTTTGTTTTTTCTTATACTATAGACTAGAAGCCCGGTGCACGAAATTCGTGCACGGCGGGGGGTTGTCCCTCAGCCCAACCTGTACCCTCTCCAATCTGGGACTCCTGGAGGGATGTCCGACTGCCCGTTTAGGCCCGATCCCACCAGGATCGGGCCTAAACGGGCAGTTGGACATCTCTTTCACAATCCAGGACTGCTGGCTCCCAACTGCTCGCCTGCCTCCCTTCCTGATTGCCCCTAACTGCTTCTGCCTGCCAGCCTGATCACCCCCTAACCACTCTGCTGCCAGCCTGGTTCATGCTTAACTGCCCCCCTGCCAGCCTGTTTGCCCCCAACTTTCCTCTTCTGCCAGCCTGGTCACCCCTAACTGCCCTCTCCTGCAGGGTTGATCACCTGCAACTGCCCTCCCTTGCAAGCCTGGTCCCTCTCAACTGCCCTTCCTTGCAGGCCTGGTCCCTCACAACTGCCCTCCCTTGCAGGCCAGGTGCCTCCCAACTGCCCTCTCCTGCTAGCCATCTTGTGGTGGCCATCTTGTGTCCACATGGGGGCAGGATCTTTGACCACATGGGGGCAGCTATATTGTGTGTTGCAGTGATGATCCATCTGCATATTACTCTTTTATTAGATAGGATAGAGGCCTGGTACAGGGGTGGGGGCCAGCTGGTTTGCCCTGAAGGGTGTCCCGGATCAGGGTGGGGTTCCCTTGGGGCATGGGGCAGCCTGAGCGAGGGGCCTGTGGTGGTTTGCAGGCCGGCCATGCACCCTGGCGACCCAAGAGGAGGCCCTGGTATCTGGAATTTATTTTCCTTCTACAATTGAAACTTTGTAGCCTGGAGTGGATCCAAGCCTGCTGTTCCCTCCGGGGCAGCAGCCATTTCTGTGGCAGTTAATTCACCTTCTACAATTGAAACTTTGTAGCCTTAAGCGGGTGAGCCCGGCCAGGGTGTGCGGAAAGCTTTGCTTCCCCTGTTGCCACCAGCAACCCTGGCCTGCTCTCTCAAGCTCCATTCTGCCGCCATTTGTTTGAATTTGTTTACCTTCTATAATTGAAACTTTGTAGCTTGAGTGGAGGCTTAGGCCTGCAACGGCTATGGAAAGCTTGGCTTCCTCTGTTACCTGGGAAACCTTGCTCTCTGTGGCTGTAGCCATCTTGGTTTGGGTTAATTTGCATACTCGCCCTGATTGGCTGGTGGGCGTGGCTTGGCTGGTGGGCGTGGCTTATGCAGCGGAGTGATGGTTAATTTGCATATTACCATTTTATTAGAGAGGATACTTCTAGAACCAAGAGGTCTGTTGAATCATGTGGCTGAAGAGGCTACATGTGCCTCAGCCTGGAGGAGCTGTAGCAAACATTTGTCCTCAGGACCACACTCAAGACTAAGTCATCCACATAACCTCATAAACAAGTCCGAGCATTGCCCTCAAGTGTGGAGTGTGCAGAACCTGAAAAAAATCTCATGTGTTACAACAAAGGAACAATGTGCAAAATAATTTTATTTTCATGGAATGTGCTGGCAATCTGAATTTTTGTGGAGTTTCTCTCTCACAGTAAGGGCTTCTAGAGTATTTGTTTCTCTTTGCTCTGCCCTGGATTAATATGATGTCATAAATATAATGGGCCAAAGTAATGTTCTACACAATATCCACTGTGGCAGGACACCTTAATGCTGCATTGTGGTGGAGAGCATGGGATTAACTCCCTGAGATAAGCAGCTGCCATGAACGGAGGGCAATTCCCAGAGAGGGGGTGGGTGGTTTACATGAAGCATGAGTAGCCCAGACCTAGAGTGGTTGAGGAATGGATGTAGTGGAGACATGGGAGGACACCAATTATACTTGTATTGAGTACCATGAGCCAAAAGAAGCTAAAAAATTTTTTAAAAAATCCACACACGAGAAAAATAATGCATCAACTATGAATTAAAATCAGAAGATATTTTAGGCAAATGACTGACAATTAATTTGTAATAATACCAAAAAGAGAGAAGCCATTTACTTGTGGTTCAATGAGCCATGATAAATTTTATGAGTTTCATTTACGTTTACACTTGTAGAATGTGGAGTACATACGCCATCATTTTAAAGCCAATAACTGGAATGAAAAATCAGAGACAGAATATAAATTAAAACTTGAAAAGTAATTCAGTTTTCCGATTGCAAATATTTTGTGTTTTGAAAATCCTTTTGCAAAGATAAACTAATTGTTAAGCCATCTTAGGTGGGCTAATACCCAGATCAAAACCCTTTTCCAGCTGAAACCAGTTTGGCTCAGTGGATAGAGCGTCAGCCTGCGGACTGAGAGGTCCCAGGTTCGATTCCGGTCGAGGGCATGTACCTTGGTTGCGGGCACATCACCAGTGATGGGGGGAGGGTGCAAGAGGCAGCTGATCCATGTTTCTCTCTCATCGATGTTTCTAACTCTATCCCTCTCTCTTCCTCTCTGTAAAAAAATCAATAAAAAAAACTAAAAACCCTTTTCCAGGTTTTTGTCAAGTATAACTCAGAGAGAATTGCCCTTATAACTTATATAGTTGTCTCAATGCAGACATCACTGGAAGGGTCACTGACATCCATGTAATTGAGCAGAAAGGCCCAGTTCCCAGACATTCTAAGTACGCATAACATTGGTGAAGACAATGAAATAATAAAGTAACCATGGCAATATGCACGGCTCGGCCACAGGATGAGAATTTAGGTGCTGAGTAATCGTAGACCATTTTTACCATGGTTTGCTGGCCCTCTGGGTGAGCCTCACTGGACAGTATGTTTGAGCTCCTTTGGAGTAGCTGGGACTTGGTTAGTGATTACAAAGGCTGTGGCAAAGCTTTGTGTGCCAGCTGGACAGTAGTAAGCACTTTGTCCTGTGACATTTTGGCAGAAGGGAGATTATGCATATTCAAGCCTAGGCCTTAAGAAACCTTATGCATTTCCACCTGTCCTTTTTTGTCTTTTTTTTTTTTTAATATATTTTTTATTGATTTCAGAGAAGGAGGAAGAGGGAGAGACAGAAAAATCAGTGATGAGAGAATCATTGATCGGCTGCCTCCTACACGCCCCACGCTGGGAATCAAGCCTGCAATCTGGGCATGTGCCCTGACAGGGAATTGAACCGTGAGCTCCTGGTTTATAGGTTGACACTCCACCACTGAGCCACGCTGACTGGACTCCACCTGTCCTTTTGTGTGCCGGGCTTTACCATGAGAGGAACAAGCCATAGCTCTCATTATCCAAGAAGGATGCAAGATGTGTGGAGCAGAGCCACCCCAGCTCAGCCCAGGTCAGAGAAACCCAGATGACCTGCAGAACCATGACAATAAATACTTGCTTCTGTACGCCTCCAGAGTTGCAGGTCATTTTTCATGTAGCAAACACTAACCAAGTGAGTTGATTTTGCCTACATCTGTTCTTGACCTTAGCCTCTTGCTGTGGATCAAAATTCCCTTTGTCCCTTTCTTTTTCAATCCTGCCTCCACACCCATGTAAAATAGCCACCTCAGGCCCTATGACCTCCACCGTCGTTCCTGACTGTATAAGTCTTAGGCCTGAACCTGGTATAAATTACATCTATCAGCTTTTACAGGAATCAGTCATAAAATGAGGAATTGAACTAATTATCCAACTCATTGATGCTAAAGATTAATTTCTCTGCCTATGATCTGTATGGGGACTGGGAAGTGAATAACATTTAATGAGTACCTACTGTGTGTGTAGAGGACATTCTGCTGTGGGTTCTAATGCCCAGCATCTCATTCAGTCCTTAAAATAAATATTCACATGGGTATTATTACCTTCAGAAGAGACTAAAACTCAAAGAGGTTGTGTTACTTTATAAACATCTCCCACGTGGGAACTGGTGGCTGAGCTGCAAACCCAGGACCGTCTGGTGCCAAAGCCCATTCATTGTCCATGACTCCAGTGTACCTGACTCCACAGATGCTGAAATGATTCCACTTTACTGAAATTGCTAACACATTGGCTTACACAGGTCTCATAACAAAATATGATAGAGCAGGAAATATCAGTCTCTATTTTTTCTCTTAAATTGCATTTGCAAATAACGTATCCCAATACCTGGTTCATAATTGTTAGTTACCACTAAGGTTGCACCCTCCTCACTATTTTTACAAATGTTGTTAATAAAAATGAAAACATTTCCCAAGCCATCTACTTTGTCCAGCACCATGGACAACACAGATAGATCCTCAACAATGAGATAAATGGATTCTCGGATGATCCAACATCAGAATTTATCTTTGTAAGGAACTAATTTTTTGCTTATAAGACATTTAGCATGCCTTCTGGGACAGGAGAAGACAGTGTAGGGGCTTTGAGTACAGAGAGGAAGGGTTGAATGACTACATGGAAACAACATAAACTGCTGGCTGAAACCAGCATGGCCCCCACCAAGTGCCAGGAAAATGACTGGGTACTCTATGCATTAACTCGTCTCATCCCCAAATACTCTATGCATTAGGTGTACTTGTAACTAACCCACTTTTCCAAATTGGAAAACTAGTCCCAGGGAGGTTAGCTATCTCTCCCAATCATACAAAGCTAGAAGTGGTAGCATTAGGAATGAGACCCAGGTGCTCTGATTCACAGACGGTTATCTTAATTCTTTGACTTTTTTTTTTCCATCTCAATGGGATTTTCCGGGGCGGGGGGGAGATGAAAGGTAGGAGTAGGGATGGACATAGAATCTCTACAGGGAAAAAGTTGAGGTACTGAGTCAGATGAAAAGTCACTAAGAAACACCTAGTAGTTGAATGGATTAAAGTGTGAAAAGTGAAATAGAAATCAATGGCTAACATAAAATTGGGTATTTTTTCTCTTTGGCTCATGATATAGCTTCAAAACCTTAGGATCTACCATATGCACAGTTGCCTCTTTTAAAGAGTGCTAGGTTTATTGGTGAGGAAGCTACATGTATTTTTTAAAATCTGAAAAACAAAAAAGGTTTTAAAAATGTTGAATTCCCTTATAGTTTATATCACCAATATAAGTAGCTATTTCCTCAATGCCATAAAGTACATCTAAATACTCTGAAATTAATAAAACGTGGCAAGATTTTAAAAATTCAAGTTTGAGGCATTTTGAATGAAGAGAGAAAAGTATGTGAAACAAATGAGACCATTTTTCAGGATCATCTTTTTATCTTATTGGTAATAGATCATTCATTGAAATAATTTTCTCATTTGAAACACAAGCATGGTTATACTCTAATCTCACTGAGATAGAATAGGATACCACTTACAAGGAATAAGAAA
Source organism: Cnephaeus nilssonii (assembly GCF_951640355.1). Lineage (NCBI taxonomy): Eukaryota > Metazoa > Chordata > Mammalia > Chiroptera > Vespertilionidae > Cnephaeus > Cnephaeus nilssonii. The sequence goes on along the minus strand of NC_137091.1, from coordinate 22,415,360 downwards.
AATCTGGAGAAAAAAGGGGGGAAAAGATTAATAGCATGATACTCCTAAGAGACAACATACAAACAAACATCATTGGCAGCAGGATGACACAAAAGTGAAAGAAACTCATTCCTTAAGAATCTGTTTGATATTCTTCACACACACCCTCCACTTCTCAAGGAAAACTTTCTATTAGCAAGGAACCTCAAAATTGTTCCTGGTTTCAGGAAAGTCTGCAGTGGCAAAGACCATCAATTATTCTTTCTGTAAAGTTTAGTAAGGACAGAAGTAATTATATACTGTGGGGAGACAGGACATTTCCCTGGGGGGAGAGTGTTGCTCTGACCTGCCACCGAGACGCTCATGGCGCTTTATGGAGAGAGGACCTTCAATTAATGCTCATGAGGAAGAATAAAAGATATGCCATTTAGTTTCTTCTTTTTTAAAAACAAAATCATCAAAGTAAGAGGAATCTCCGTCAAGCTTCAGACTTAATTTCTTATTCGAGGGAGAATATAGGTCAATTGTGCCCAAAGTAAAATTTCTAATTTCTGAATTCTTAAAACGTCACTTTCCCAAATTCTTTTGGTAGTGATACTGGTTAAAGATGAGTTTTGTTCTGCCATGAAATCGGCAAATGAAATGAAAGCATATTCAAACCATATGGTGACTTTTGCAATCTGATTTTCTGTACTTTAATGATTAGGTAATAATTTATGATTCATTACCTTGGGATTCCATATACAAAATAAATACTACATGAAAAAAAATCTTTACACAATTCTGTAAATATAGAACTACTTTCAAATTTATTTCATTTGTTTCATCTAGAGTCAAATGACTTATGTTTGAATTTAAGTTTTCTCTTTTCCCATCAGCTATATTCTAAAAATCCTCTTTAAAAACTGACAATGCCATATACCGGCAAAGATATGGCACAACTGAAGCTCTCATATGTTGTTGGTTGTGAAGATTTTGACATATGACCCAGCAATGTCACACTTAGGTATTTATGCAAGAAAAAAAGAAAACGTATGTCCACAGAAAACGTTACATGAACGTTTAATGCACTTTATTTGTAAAAATGCTAGAAACAAAATGTCATCTAATGGATGAGTGAAAAAATTACAGTACAACTACACTGTAAGATACTACTCAGCTACATATAGAAATACACACAATAACTGCAGTGGATGAACCTCAAAGGCATTACGCTGAGTGAAAGATGCCAGACTTAATAGGCTACATACTATGTGCTACCATTTATATGACATTCTGGAAAAGAAAATTATAGGGACAGAAATTAGATTGGTGTCAGCAAGGGACTGGGGAGAGGGAATTCACTATGAGGTGATGTCAAATATCTTATTTTAATTTTTAAAAAATATTTTTTCAATTTCAGTTGACATACAATATTATACATTAGTATGATTTTTTTATATGTTTTGGGTATTAAATCCCTCATCAGATGTATCATTGGTGAATATCTACTCCCATGCAGTAGATTATCTTTTTGTTTGGTTGATGGTTTCCCTCACTGTGCAAAACCTTTTCAATTTGATATAGTCCCATTTGTTTATTTTCTCTCTTGCTTCCCTTACAAGAGGAAACATCCAAAAAAATTTTTAGTAAGAGTGATGTCAAAGAGTTTACTGCCTATATTTTCTTCTAGGAGTTCTCTGGTTTCAAGTATTAATCCATTTAAGTCTTTAATCCATTTTGAGTTTATTATGTTATATGGTGTAGGGAAGGGGTCTAGATTAATTGTTTTTCATATGTCTGTCCAGTTTTCCCCATGCTATTTATTGAAGAGATTGTTTTTACCCCATTTTATATTCTTGCCTCATTTGTCATAGATTAATTGATCATATAGGCATGAAATTTATTCTGGTCTCTCTCATCTATTCTATTCTACTAATCTGTGTTTTTATGCCAGAACTATGCTGCTTTGATACTGCGAGAGGGTGCAGACTGAGCTGAGGGACACCCCTGAGTGCACGGATTTTCGTGCACCGGGCCTCTAGTTGGTATATGAAAATGCAATAATTTCTGAACATTAATTTTGTATCCTGCTACTCTGCTAGTTAATTTTTAGCTCTCTAATGAGGACACTCTTCCCCCTCTATTTTAGGGAGAGGCTTCTCCTACTCACCCCACCTTTAATGATGTGGTTTTCATGGAGATTGGCCAGAGAAAGGAGCAGATGATGCATTTCCAGGGTTTTTCTAATTGGAACTGAGGAGTCTCTTTCTAAGAGTGAGAGATGTATTCTAGGAGCTGCTGGGGAAAGCCTTCTGTCTCATGGAAAACACCAGGGAGAGAGAAGTAAGGCAGCCTGTAGAGTCTGGAGATGGAAGCCACAGAGTCCTGAGCATCTGAGCTCTGCCCTTGCCCTCCTGCACTTGACACAGATGAGGCCCCCAATGTATGCATTAGTCATGCGCCTTCTCTTTAGTACTATTGTATGTTACCATGAGCTAGTTTTGAAATGAGGTTTTGTTTTGCTTCAAACAAGTCCTGACTAATAGCCCACAGATCGCTGTTAACAAACTCTGAGATAAGCCATAGAGTCATGAGCTTTTATATTGAAGTTAAGATAATTCATGCAATCCCTTATCATTAATTTTAATGAAGAAGCTGAAGCCTATAGAGTTAAGTAATTATCCCATTATCATATGATATAAATAGCACAACCAGGAATTGAATTGATGGCTTTATATTTTTATGCTTGCTCCAATGCATCCAAGGAAAAAATGTGTATCATATCTTAGCCTCTTATATCACAGCAGGCAATGATACCAGTCTCTTGCCCATTGTTACCAAAAAAGTTTGTTTTTTTAAATTAACCTTTGCACTCGCATGTCGAGTGTGACTCGACACGGTTAGCATTAGAATAAAGGAATGGAGAAAAAACCAAGCTAGTGCAAAGGGTTAAGGGAATTGGAAACAAAGTTCTACATAATCTGGCTACCTATTACTCTGGGATATGTATTCCACTGACCTCCTCAAATTCACTTCACTCTAGCCATCTTAATCAGCTCACTATTAGTGTGATATATTCTCCATCTGTTTTCTTTAAACCTATATGTTTCTTTATATTTAAGTGGTTCCAGATAAATTTTAGAATTATTATAGACAGCGTATACTTGGGTCATGTTTTTGATCCACTCAGACAATCTCTGCCTTTTAATTGGTGCATTTAGACCATTGACATTCAAAGTAATTATTGAATTAGTGATTATTCATATTGAAATAGCGTTTACTGATATAGTGGTCATTGGTATTGATATGACAGTTATTGATATAGTAAGATTAATTTCTACCATATTCATTACTGTTTCTATTTGTTATTCTTCCTCTTTTTCTATTTTGGTCTTGCACTCTTTCTGCCTTTTGTGGTTTTAATTGAGCATTTTATGTGACTCCATTTTTCTCACCTTTTAGTATATTAGTTATGCTTTTTTTCACTTTTTTAGTGGTTGCCGTAGACCAGGGGTCCTCAAACTTTTTAAACAGGGGGCCAGTTCACTGTCCCTCAGACTGTTGGAGGGCCGGACTATAGTTTAAAAAAAAAACTATGAACAAATTCCTATGCACACTGCACATATCTTATTTTGAAGTAAAAAAACAAAACGGCAAAAACACCCGCATGTGGCCCGCGGGCCTTAGTTTGAGGACGCCTGCCCTAGACTTTGCATTTTACATTTGCAATTAATCCAAGTCCACTTTCACGTAACACTATGCCACATCATGAGTAATGTGAACATCTTTTGTAGTTGCCCCACAGTCCTTGGATATTCTGTTTTGGTGTTGGTGGTGTTTTTTCAGCCTTTGTTTTCTTTGCTTTTCAGTTTTGGAAAATTCTATTGAGCTGCTCTTAAGCTCAGAGATTCTTCCCTCAGGTGTCCAGTCAACTATTAAGCCCATCAAAAGCATCTTCATCTCTCTTACAGTATTTTTATATCTGGAATTTCTTTTTTGCTTCTTTCTTAGGATGTCAGTCTCTCTGCTCACATTGCCCATCTGTCTGGCATGTTGACTACTTTATCCATTAGAGCCCTTAATCATAGTCATTTTAAATTCATGGTCTGATAATTCCAACATCCCCTCCTTGTCTGGTTCTGACACTTGCCCTGTCTCTTCAAATTGTGTGCATTTCGTTTTGATATTCCCTATAGCATTTTTCCTGATACCCAGACATGGACAGGGTTTAACTTAAGGCCTATAGCAACGTGGTGAGAGGTGTGGGGGGAGGGGAAGTGTTCCATAGTCTGAGAGGTCTCAGTCTTTTAATGAGCCTGTGCCCCTGGACTGTGAACTACCCAAGTACATCTCAGTTTTCATTCCTCTCCCCCACTTTGCTGGGACAGGATGGCAAAAGTGGGTTAGAGTTGTAGGGTACTCCCCGTCCCCAGGCCAGTGAGGTTATGATAATCATACCTCAGCAAGTTAGGGCTGGTTAAGCAGTCTCTCCTGAGAACAGGAATCGAGAACAGAGTGCTCCCATGTGTTTCAAAATGGTTCCTTTTCCCTTTCAGCAGGGGAAACACTCCCCGCCCCATATTTGCTTTGGGAACCTGGTTGAGCTCTTGGAGGTAAATCTCACAGGACTATGGGGGTGTCCTTATGACTGGGTCTCTTGGAGTTTTTAACCCTCAGGCTTGACCACACCGAGCCACCAGCAAGTGGTTCAGGAATCACAATTCACGTTTCCCAACCTGTCACTTGTTCCCACCACTTCCCACAAGTCTCTGCTCCAGGAAGCCAGTGCAGCTCCCTCTTGTTTGCGTCTGTTTCTCCAATCTTGAGCCAGTGGTTTGCCCTGTGACCTCGCCTCTCTTATGGATCCAAGGGAGCCAAGAACAGTTGTTGATTTTTCCGTCTGTTCAGGTTTTTACTCATTAGGACTGAGTGGTGACTTTGCAGGTCCTCACTTGTGGGACTGGAAACCGGGAGTCTCCCCTCACTATTTTACAAACCTGCTTGCCGTGCTTCCACCTAAAATCCCCTTTTCTTCCTCTCTCTTCCCTGATTTCTCTGCCATTGGCTGTCCTCTTGGCTCATTCCCTCATCTTCAGGTGTCGTTTTGTAAATAAAGGCTCTCTGGACACTTCATAGAATATTGTAATTCCCCACCTCTTCCCCCCTCACACATTTTCTTGTCCTCTCCCTCTTATTGATTTTCTTCTTTAAAAGGCATCATTAACATCAATTACTCTTTAATAGTCTTCTTATTTATTACCTTACTTCCCCACTGAAGTGCAAACTTCATAAGGACAAAGATATTTGTCCATTTTGTTGATTGCTGTATCCATAGACCCTTGGAAATGCCTAGTATATATAAGGTACTCATATTTTTATCAAAATGTGTTAAATGAATAGATAAGTAAATGATTCTGGGATTTTATTTCTTTGACAATTGATTTTTGTTCATTGAACACAGAACTCACTAACTAAATATTTTTGAGAGTTTCATTTTGGTCCTAGTGAATGGAGGACCCAAGTTCTATCCAAATTCTAGACAATGAAGGACATTTTCATGATAGGGAGCACCCCGGGAATCCAAGGGCAGAATAACATGTATTTCCTGGCCTGGAGTGATCTGTTGGTGGAAACAGGGACCACCCTGAGGTCTGGGCTGCTCTGCTCCTGCCCAGTCCACCCAGAGCCCAGTGGTGTCTGACCTCCACCTTCCTGCGCACACCTTCTGCTCTCTGCTTCTCTGTCCTTGGGCTTGCTGTGGTTACCCCAAGTGAGTTCATAGAACAAACCAGGGAACTGGGTTGGCTATATTTGATCAGGTGTCCTTCCCCCTGTGATCACCTATAACCAGGAAGGTGGAAATAGCAGGAAAAATAAGAATGCCCCTTTAGGAGTCTGTGAGGAAGTAATACTCTCTACAAAAGACTAAGAGCAGGTCTGACAGGGAAGCATATTTAAAAGTATTATTTCAGCCGAAACCGGTTTGGCTCAGTGGATGGAGCGTCGGTCTGCGGACTGAAGGGTCCCAGGTTCGATTCCGGTCAAGGGCATGTGCGTTGGTTGCGGGCACATCTCCAGTGGGGGGGCGTGCAGGAGGCAGCTGGTCGATGTTTCTCTCTCATTGATGTTTCTAGCTCTCTATCCCTCTCCCTTCCTCTCTGTAGAAAATCAATAAAATATATATTTTTAAAAAAGTATTATTTCATTTATAAATTGATGTAATGCAAATACAAGCCTGTGATTCTCAGCTGTTTATAGGGATCTGGAGTAGACCACAATAGTGGCACACATTCTGCTTTCTTCATTTTAAAGAGGAGGAAATTCAAACCCAGAGAAGTCTTGAGTGTCATCAGTGTTCCACATGACTGCCTTTGATATTTTATTAAATTAACCTCGACATCCTAGGGTCCCAGGTTCCTAATTAGTGAAATAAAATGAATTATAAATTTAAAACAATGGTATTGACGGTGAAACAAAATCTCATCAATAATCTTTCTGTTTCTCTCACTATTTCTGTCTTTGGCAGACACCATTCTCTCTGCCTCCCCCCCCCCCCATTTTTTTCTTCCTCCATAACTTTAATGGAAGAGTTCTAATTTCTTAATTGGTGGAATTGTCTCAGGAAAAGAAGAAAAATGTCCCAAAGGAAATTTTTCATTAAGAAAAGACAAGTGTAGGAGCCTCACCCAAATGAAACAAAAACATGTCAGGAACACTTAGACGTACAAACACACTTATTCATATACAGGTGAACTGTCAGATATATTCACACCCCTAACATGATTGTTTTGTGAAGAAAATAAATCAACCATAGTATCTACAAAACTTCATTTTGATTTTGTGCAACACAGGAGCAAAAAATAAACATGTTGTGTCTTTTCTTGAGAAGTATCTATTTACTTTCCATTTGTAATGCTTTGCTATACATATTTTTTTTGGCACACATTTACTCCAATATACATCTCAGCAGAATCACCAGGGACACTTGAAAAAATGAAAAGAAAGCTACTAAAATAATGTGCAGTGCATACTCCTTAACACAAATCGTCTTCAAAGAATAATCTACTGGAAAAAAAGACAAAAAACCCTTGAAGTGAATGCCACAGTATAATCTGGAATATGATTTGTCTGAAAAATTATGGAAGCTAAGACAAGCTCCACTACCACTGGTATAATTTAATAGATCTTTATACAATAAGAGTGATATTTTTGTCCACGGCCACATATCACTGAGCTCTGACGTTGTAGACAAACATTTGTTCTAATTTTTCAGACTCTATGCAACCCCCAAAATAGCTAGATGTTGACATCTTAAATACATAGGTTTATATTTTTAAGAAAAAAATGAAGAAATAAATGCTCATTTTTTTTCCACATATTTTATCAGTTACCTCAGAGATTACACAGGGTAGACCAAAGTATGTTTACAGTTATCCATATGGAAAAATATATCATACAAGAATAAATAATAATGCAAAAGTAAACTGTTTCCCATATTCACTACTGTAAACCTACTTTTCCCCACCCCTGTATAGGAAAACTTCGTTTTCCTGAATGACCTTGGGCACATTCTGTAGCATTCTTGAACCTCACGTTTCCCACATGTACAATAGATTGTAACTCAGAGAGCTATTGGGAGAAATGCTTAAATGTCTGTCCTTAGCAAGCTTAGCACAGAGCCTGGTAGATAGTGAAACGGCCAATAATGTTTGCTGTTGTTATTACTGTAATTCAGTGGCATCAGTCTATGACCATGGAATCAAATGTTCTCTAGCAATCAATATTTTGAAGGACTATTATATTTGGAAATCTCTGAAAAGTAATTTGCCTTATTTTCAGTTGGTAACGAGCAGTGTTCAATTACAAATTAATTTATATCTCGAGATTACATAGAGGGTGTCACCTTCAATGGATGATGAACACATACACCTTGACCAGAACTGCATTCACACACAAAAGAATATATGGCTGAGTTTGAGTTTCTGCGGAGTGACTAATGTAGTCGTGGCAAATGAGCTGTCCACTTTTTGACTCACTGCTATAATGAACTTGCCTTGATGAAATGGTAGTTCATAGCACTCAAAAAAAAAAAATTAACCATGCCAGATAGTCCTCCTATATTTCATTTCATTTCCATAATAGATAAAACATGCTGATTGCACATCTCTAAAATGTGACCTTTCCCTCTCCTTTGCATTGTATTCTGTATTTAATACACGCGAGTGGTGTGAGGAGAAAAATACTGTCAAAACAAGTTGCTCCATAACCCTGTTCTTCCTTTTTATCTTCTCATGGCCATCTTTGACTTGGCTAATGATTCACTTCAAACATTTCATTAGCCTAGAAGGTCCAGTCAAGGGCTGGCGGGGGGAGTGGGGGTCTTTGTTTATAACACAAGTCATCAACATCTTCATAGTTCTCTTTACACTGGATTTCTTTCATTTCTTGCTCTTCCTTTCAGTTTTCTCCCATACTGAAGCGCTATGTTTTACCTCCATGCATTTAATATCTCTCTATTAAAATTTCAAGGCTAAATGAAGATGATTCTTGCAGGCATATTTCTAGACCACAGAGCTATCGGCTTTAGGGGAAAAACTTTTCCCCAAACCCCAAACAAATAACTATCTAAAAATCTTTCCTGCTTTGTTGATAAAACCAAGCAGAATTCAGCTTGGATGTGTTTATTAATTAAAAAAAAACCCACTATATTCAGAGGCGAGGTTACTTTTGGGCAAGATGCACTATTCTCAATACTCTGCTTTTGTGATGTATCAAAATATTTTCTATAAGCAAAACTGAAAACATAGCACATCACTCAATAAGTTGAAATATGATGCCAATAATTCTATATACATCTAGAGTATGAGGGCAACTAAATTTGTGTAAAATATAAGGAAGCTATTAGTTAGTTTATATAATAATTTAATTATCACAATCAAAAGACATTGCTAAAGCTAGAAAGTTTTACAAAGCATTATAAGCCAAAAACATCTGAGAAAATATGAAGACCTTTTAAATAGATTTGATGAACATTTATATTTGCATATGCATATTTAAATACAGAAGCAACTGGTCAACACGGGAGAGAAAAACTTGTTGGTTCACTGGCTGAGAAAAGCAAGCCTCATCTCCTCTTATCAGTAGCCACATACAGACCCAGAGACAGAGAAGCTCAATCCTGAATATGGGATTCAGCCTCAGAATCCTCTCTCAGCATCTGGCATGCCCTCTCTAAGCCATGCAAATGTTTCAGGAGCTGGCGTTCATTGAAAACTGCTATGCGCCAACCAAATGTGGACCAAGAAATGGAAAGGATTTTGTGCCAATAATATTCAAGTATACAGATCCTTGTGCCAAATTTCCCAAAGAACTGGCATCAAATCTAATGGGTGTTTGCAGGTGATTTGTCAGAATATTATCAGCCCCTTTCTACAAAATGGTTCTTTCATGTATTTAACAGCATCAATAAAACAGACATGCATGAGTAGAGCGAAAGCTTTCTTTCAGTAGAATGGCAATTCTATAAAGGTAGAAGGACCACAGACAAACCACCATTTTGGAACTAGCATAGACATAACTGATACATCAATGGTCGTTAAACCCATTAGGTGAGAGTTTGCTTCAGAAGAGGACATTAGTGCAATTTCAGAATTTCTCACCACAGCTTATTAATAGCAAAGGGAACAAGATAACTTTTCAGGGGGGAAATCTGGTGCACACCACTTAACCCAGTGATCAGGCAGCATTACTATTAATAGGATTAAGTGACAGCAGGTGCCTCCTGATAAAATCCACTGAGAAGGACAAAATACCACGAATGTCGTGTTCTGCCAAAAAAACAACAACACTAAAATTGAAGCATGCGGAAAGATTTGGAAGAATAGACTACAATGCAACTAGCCTGCAGCCTGTTGGTGATTCTTAAATATTATTCAGTTGCTTTCAATGAATCATTTCTCAATCACCTTTAAAATTTGTTGCCAAAACAAAGAAAATTAAATTTTAGTATATGTATCAAGTGAAGTAAAAATATAATTTAAGACCCATTGAAAGTGTTTCACTAGAACAGTGAAACAACAAAAAACAACATCACATTGAAGCAAGAAAAAAAATTCAACTAGATGGCAGCATTCATTTTACACCAGAGACTATAATTTGTGGATATGGAATTTGATGTATTTTGAAGTCCTCATATACCACCAGTCTTTGTTGAAAAGTGCTTAAATCTTATTTTATACAGCATTTCAATTGTCTTCTAGACACGGGGATTGGGGTGATGCATTGAATCCTGGAAGAGATGAAATAGATTACAATATCATGAAGATACCCCAGAGTGTTTTGTGGTTGTTAATGTGCGGTGTGAGTGGTGATTTTATTTAGATTTCAGTTCATTCTGTGTGGTCTCCAGGGAGTGGTCTCATGAGTCTGTTTCATATGGAAGCAAAAGAGAACTCTTTATCCACATTCGAGCAGGAACCTTTTCCAGCTTTGTCCGTGTTCAGTGAAAATGGTGAGAAAGAATAATAAAACAAACCTGAGCACATTCATCCAGACCTTGGATCTGGTGAGTGTCAGGCTAATGGCAGGCTGGCATTTAGCTCCTGATAGCCACATCTGTGCCTCCCCACATGTTCACTTGTTTTTAATTCCTGCATTGATTAGGTATGATCACAGTGTGATTTCCCCTCCTGCAGACAACTCATTTGTATTGCAAATTGTTAATAACATCCTAAAGTCCAACAATATTATCATCACCGGGGCCCCCACAGCCTTCACGTTCACTTCCATGTTATTGAGCTAACAAGCCCTACACAGGGCCAGCTGCAGCTCCTGGTGACGCTTATGTAATCAAAGCTGACTTTCTCAGTGGGGGCCTCAAACTATTAAAGAATTGTAACAGATTAGGTGAGTAGAGGTGAAAAAATGTGCTTCATTTGTCCTTTCTGCTGGTACTTACATTAGGAATGCTAGGATTTCTTTTAGTGGGTGGCATCATAGAAACATTCCCTACTTATATTTTTATTTATTTTCATAGTCAATATTTTGCCCTCTCAGTATAACTCCAGCTAAATTTATTGAACAGTATAGAAATTGGATGTACCTTTGGGCTTTGGAATAAAATACACTTGTGTTAGCATTTTGACTCCTGTGATTACGACAGTGAACTTTAGAACAAGTTTCTTTTCTCCTTCTGCCTGTTCCCACATATCAAAACTACAAATAGCAGTAGTCCTTTTCTGTACTTAATGAGTTGTATTTAATGAAAATGTGGATTAAAGTGCTTGTGTACAATAAATACCAGCGACTACTAGAGCTAATCATGAAAGTGCTTTCTGTGGCAGGAATTAGCTATTTCTTAGATTTTATTTTAAATGAAATAAATTATATTATGCATTCTATTCAATTAAATATATAATTATATTTTCCAAATTATATTTAACAAATTGGAATCTTGAAGGGCCAAATGAATCCAACTCCTTGAGACATTTGAATGATCAAATCAGCAAATAATCTTATTTGAAATATGGTCACCCATTTACTTAAATATTTTAGATGGATGGTAATTTTATTCTATCAATCATTTTCTTTCAGGGCTTTATTTTTAGACTCAACAGTGTGGGAATTGAAGATTTCTGCTCCTGGCCATGATGGATTACTTTGCAACTGACTATTACCGAATGCCAAGAACGCTAGGAAAGGTAAATGCAATAAAAACACATTTTTGCAGGTTCCAGAGAGCTATCAAGGCAGTTAGAACTTACAGAGCCATGAACCTGGAGAAAAGAAAAACACATTGGAGGTTCCTAAGACATTTTTAGTCAAGACATTTGCAGATTGTTAAACAGCATAGGGCAGGATGTAGAAAAGCTGAATATGCCCAGTGTGGCTCAGTGGTTGAGCGTCGACCTATGAACCAGGAGGTCATGGTTTGATTCCCCGTCAGGGCACATGCCCAGGTTATGGGCTCGATTCCCAGTAGGGGGCGTGCAGGAGGCAGCAGGTCAATGATTCTCTCTTGTCATTGATGTTTCTCTCTCCCTCTCCCTTCCTCTCTGAAATTAATAAAAACTTATTTTTAAAAATGTGTTAGAGAAGCTGAGCAGAAAGGAGCAGCTAAGCAGTGTTTCTGACAGTCTTACAGATGAGAGAGCCAAAGATTGGGGATCTAGTCTTTTAAAGCAGCCAGGACTTGAGGGGCCAAATCCTGCAGTGAAGGGAAGAGGAGAAAACCTAACTCTGCTCCAGTTCTCATCTCAAAGTTGTTCATGTGAAGGAGTCATAGGGTGAAAGGCTGAGCAGGGATTGGCATCTGAATGTCTGAGAAAATGTTCCGATTTTTGCAGGTGCACGGCACAGAGAAGTGAAAAACTGGAATCTAGGTTCCTAAAAAGAAAGGGGTCCTGATAAAACTGTAATAAGAGTAACCAGAAAATAGACCAGGTCTTATAAAACCCCCAAGCCTGCTCTTGAATCTGTGCAAGTCCTGCTTGCATACAGGATTGCCTAAATTAACTACAGGCAAGAATTTAAACCTCTTTTCTTAGAGGAATATATCATCATTTAGAGCCTGTAAAGTTTTTCATGTAAAATGGACAGCATTTAATTTTAAAAAGTTAAGAGGTGAACAAAGAAATAGGTCTAAGAAATAGCAATGTTAGAAATGGAGCCAGTGATCATCCATATTTTGAAGTGAGCAGAAGTGTAAAACTGTGATTTATAACAAGAGGTTAGATAAGTTAGAGGATTTCTACGGAGAACTGAAATCCATAAAAATGTTCTGCATGATTTTAGAGTAGGCAAAATTTTCTTAAGTAGATGCAAAAAGCAGTAATCACAATGTCTTACAGTTTCATCCATGTTATTGCAAGTGGCAGGATCTCCTTTTTTTAAGGCTGAATAATATTACAGTGTGTGAGTGTGTGTGTGTGTGTGCAACACGTATATGTGTGTGTGTGTATCTGTGTATATATATATGTGTGTGTGTATATATATATATGTGTGTGTGTGTGTGTGTGTGTGTGTATATATATATATATATATATATATATATATTACAACTTATTTATTCATCTGTTAACATATAGGTTGTATTCAAACCTTGGCTATTATTAATATCAAACACATGGAAGCAGAGAGTAGAATGGTTGTTACCAGGGGTGGGGAGGTGAAGAAAATTGGAAGAGGGGGAGATTTGGGTCAAAGGTACAAAGCTGCAGTTATGTAGTATGAATAAATCTAGAGATCTAAGGTAGAGCATGATGACAATAGTTAGTAATATTGTATTGAATACTGGAAATTTTCTAAGAGTGGATTTTAGATGCTCTCATCACACACACAAAAGCCACTAAATATGTGAGGATATATGTTAATTAGCTTGAATGTAGTTATCATTAAACTATAATAATAAAAGCGTAATATGCTAATTAGTCCAGACGTCCTTCTAGATGACCTTCCGGATGAAGCCACGTTGTGGGGGGTTGGGGGGTGCCAAGGCAGAAGCAGCCGTGGCGGCAAGCGGGGGCCGAGGCAGAGGCAGCTGCTTCGGCGGCAGGAGCTGAGCCACTTGCATGAATTTTCTGCATCGGCCCTCTAGTCTACACTAATAAAAGAGAAACATGCAAATTGACCATACCTCTGCTATGCCCACAAGCCACGCCCACCAACCAATCAGGAGCGAGTTTGCAAATTAACCCAAGCAAGATGGCTGCGGCCACTGAGAGGCAGGAGGTTTGGGTTTCCCTGGCAATGGAGGAAGCCAAGCTTCCTGCACACCCTGGCTGGCCCAGGCCTTCGCTCAAGGCTACAAAGTTTCAATTATAGAAGATAAATAAATCCCAACAAAAATGGTGGCTGCCACAGAGCTGGAGAGAGCAGGAGGCTTGAGTTGCCCCCGGCAATGGAGGAAGTCAAGCTTCCTGGCTGGCTCTGGCCTCTGCTCAAGGCTACAAAGTTTCAAATATAGAAGACAAATAAATCCCAGATACCAGGGCCTCTGCTTGGGTTGCCAGGGGGCGTGGCCCACCTGCAAACCACCACAGGCTCCTCACCCAGGCCGCCCCATGCCCCAAGGGAACCCTCACCCTGATCTGGGACTCCGTTCAGGGCAAACCAGCCGGCCCCCCACCCGTGCATCAGGCCTCTATTCTATCTAATAAAGGATTAATATGCAAATTGACTATCACTCCAACACACAAGATGGCTGCCCCCATGTGGACACAAGATGGCCACCACATGATGGCCAGCAGAGGAGGGCAGTTGGGAGGGACCAGGCCTGCAAGGGAGGGCAGTTGGGGGCAATCAGGCCAGCAGGGGAGGGCAGTTGGGAAGGACCAGGTCTGCAAGGGAGGGCAGTTGAGAGTGATCAAGCCTGCAGGGGAGGGCAGTTAGGGGTAACCAGGCCAGCAGAGGAGAGAAGTTGGGGGCAACCGGGCCTGCAGGGAAGGGCAGTTGGGGGGGACCTAGGCCTGCAGGGGAGGGCAGTTAGGGGTGACCAGGCTGGCAGGGGAGCAGTTAGGCATCAATCAGGCTGGTAGGGGAGTGGTTAGCGGGTGATCAGGCTGGCAGGCAGAAGCGGTTAGGGGCAATCAGGAAGGCAGGGAGGCGAGCAGTTGGGAACCAGCACTTCTGGATTGGGAGAGGGATGTCCGACTGCCCGTTTAGGCCCGATCCCAGTAGGTCCCAGATTGGAGAGGGTGCAGGCTGGGCTGAGGGACATACCCCTCCGTGCACAAATTTCTATGCACCGGGCCTCTAGTACTATATAAAAATAAAAATAATTTAACTTGTGCTATAAAAATGACCAGGGATAAATCTCACCAACATACTGCTTAGCAACAGAAATCTATACTAATAAAGAGCTAATATGCTAATGGTTGATACGCCGTAAGGGTTAACGACCAGGTCATTAGCATATTAGCTGGGGCGTTGCTCCGGAGATGGGGAAGAAGCAGTGAGGCGCCCAGAGGAGGCGGGACTATCCCATGCTGGGGAGGGTAGGGGTGAGAGCCCATAGCGCCCCCTTCACCAGTCCTTTGCCACCCACCACTTGCAGTCTGAGTGCCCTGCAGCCCACCTGCCAGGTGAAGGAGCACAGCGCAGCAGGTGGGAGGCTTCCATGCTCTCCTCTGGCACCATGACGGGGAAAAGCCGCCGCTTTGCTCCAGAGCACGGCGGAAGCAGGGAGGCGCCCAGAGAAGGCAGGACCAGCCTGAGGCGACTGGAGGGACTGAGGGCAGGGCTTGAAGCATCCAGAGAGGGCCAGAGGGTTTGGGGGCTGGGCCAGGTGTGCTGGAGCTCTGCGTGGACAGGTTCGGGTGTCAAGGCAGGACTGCAGGTGGGTGGGTGGCGCCACGTGATTTCACGCGCTGGGCTCCTAGTTAGCCATAAAAAGGAATATGATGTTAGTGCATTTACGTAAATTTCCTTAGCAATCAATGGGAAGTCTAAACAGTGGATATTTTTGGCTGGTGATTATGACCAGGAGTAGTGAAGCAGGGATTTCTGCAGTACTGGTAATGGACTTTTTCTTAACGAACACAATAGTTACATGGGTGTGTTCATTTTAAATGCATCAGATTGTACCCTTGTGGTAAGTACATATTCTCTAACAAAGTGAACTCAGTCCCTTAGAATCCCTCAAATTGCCTTAATAGAATTATTATTAATTTATAATCAAGCCAAATCACAAGGTGTTTTTTTTTGTTTTTGTTTTTGTTTTTTTAATCCTCACTTGAGGATATTTTTCCCTTGATTTTTAGGGAGAGTGGAAGAGAGAAAGAAAGACAGAGAGAAATATTGATGTGAGAGAAACACATCCATTGGTTGCCTCCTGCATGAGCCTCAACCAGGGCCCAGGCCAGGGAGGAGCCTGCAACTGAGGTACGTGCCCTTGACTGGAATTGAACCCGGGACCCTTCGGTACACAGGCCTATGCTCTATCCACTGAACCAAACTGGCTAGGGTCAAACTACAAGTTTTTATAGTTTGCCTGTACATATGAATTGCATTTGCCTTTTCTCTACCTGGGATTAATGTCTTTCTCAGCTTCCCCAAAGTGAAGACTGCTTATAATCTTAATTTTCTGAACAGAGCACATTGGACATTGCTGTTCCACCATTTCTCATATATTAGAATAATATTTTTATTGCTATATGAAAGAATTAGTACATGACTTGGCCTTTTGCATGTGGCACAAGATGGAGTGTGACATTAGTTTTTTCTGATTGTTGAATAACGCCACCCTATCTGAAGCATTCTGCTTGCCTTTTCTTATTCATCTGTCTGCAAACATCTGGAAGAGATATGTTCAGATAGAGGAGTGTGTGAGTACGGAGATACCATACCCCCACCCCCCATGAGCAAAATCTTAACATATTAATTTTCTTAAATTTTTATTATTCTATAAAAGATCATTTACCACCTAAGTAAATTTAACCCAAAACTTAACATTGGTAATGCTTTTGCTTTGCTTTTATATTTGTCTGTTCCTTTGTTTGTTGGGGTTAGCATGCCCTTGGTTCTATACAATACTATTTCTCCCCAAAGAGGAGTTAATATAATCTATGGAAATATTACTGTTATTATATTTGCTCAATTTTTCAGATATCCCCCAAATTTCATAATGCTTTCTCTTGCTTTGCAGCTTTACTGATTCTTATTTTCAATTTTTGCTATCTTCACTATCTACGTTTCCTCTACCATTTGAAAAATATTATTTTACTCTAAACAAGTATTGTTTTAATTGTCAGCAAGCAATACTTGTGAAAATAGAAGATACTATCACCTTGTTGGTCTGTGAATCAATATCCACATGCATGAGGCATTTTAACCATAACACTCAGATCAGATTTACTCTGCAGGCTGTTCTGTCTGGAGAAAGGGAGTGAGATTTAGGGAAGCTGGTGAGACCAGGATGTGAGCTCTTCCTTTAATAAGGCAGTGTGTGTCTCAATGCTCTGTCAAATCTCTTGTAGCTTTTACAATCTGAGGAGGGCAGTTCAGCTTGATAATAGCAGCTTAGTTTGTGATAGACCAACTTTTGCCCTGAGAACTTCTGGAAGAAACCTGATAGAAACAAACAAACAAAACTATTTGAAGACATCTGAGAGCTACCTTTAAAGCAGTGGGTATTTGAGGGCCTAAGATCTGAGAAAAAGAAAAAAGCCAAGAGCTGTGAGCCTGACATTTGGCCCCATTCTCCACTCAAGGGAATGACTATTTTTAAAGCAGTTGCTAAGAGACTCGGTAGAGTAAAAGTTCCCACAGTACTACAGAGCTGAGAGAAGGAAGCAAATGGAGTTTATATTCGCCCATGGAGGAAGGACCCATGTAAATCAATAAGGGTTTCTGTTGGTTCTTGGGATCTCCACACAAAGTTATAGGTGAATCAGAAGCCAGCACTTGCAAGTGAAACATCTCATTTGAAATCTATCCAATGCCCAATTAGATTAAGGTGATCTCCAGTCTAGTTGTCTGTCTGAAGCAGAAGTAAGTCCTTAATTCTATATTTTAATGTAAATATACAGAATTCAGTAAAACATATAAAAGAAGGAAAGGCTAAGAACCAAAGAAAATTATCTAATAAAAGATGCAAAAGAAAAGCAATGAAAACATCAGATATGTATCTTGAAATAATGATAATTCAAATGTTCAAAGCATGAAAACATAGAATTGGCAGAGAATTAGAAACACTAATAAAGTGCAAAATGAAGGTTCTAGAAATAAAACCAGACAAAACAAACAGTTACTGAGTGGATTAATAACATGGCAGTTTAGACATAGTTTGAGAGAGTTGAGGTGGATAGATGAGTATACAAATACAAAGAAAGAAGCAGAGAGTGAAAAACAAAAAATACTAAAAAGAATTTAAAAGATATATTAGACATGGGTAAAACTCTGATATATGTGTAATTGTAGTCCCAGAAAAGAGGAGAAAGACAATAGGGCACAAGCAATATTCAAAAATATAATTGCAGATGATTTTTCAGATTTAGTGAAAGACATTAAGCCACACACTTAAGAGTTACAAACCTCAAGCAGAATAATTATTAGAAAACCACACCCAAACACTGCTAAAAGTGAAAGACCTAGAAAATCTTAAACATCAGACAGAAAAAAAAAAAAGTAATTACCTTTATAGCAGCACCAGTAAGAATGATGGCTGGCTTCTCAACCTGAAGCAGTGAAAGCCAAAATACAATCATTTCTCATTATTTCTGAAAAGTGCTAAAAAAAAAAAAACCACCCAAAAAAATAGTCACTGTAGAATTCTATACCCAATAAAAGTATCCTTCAGAAAATGGAGGCAAAACGTTTTTAAACAAACAAAATTTGAGAACATTTGTAACCACAGACTTTCACTAAAAGTAGTATTTTTCAATCCGGGTTGAGAATATGTGTATGTGGAGGGCCAACTTAAGTTACATGGGAATTTTCGACTGCATGGTGGGGTTGTTACCCATAGCTCCTCTTTGTTCAAGAGTCAACTATAATACTAAAAAGTGTCCTCAGGCAACAGGAAAATGACATTAAAGGCAGAAGAGCAGAAAGTAAAACTAGATAAACATTCTATACAGATAAACATGTGAGTGAAAATGATTACTGAGTATACAGTTTGTTTTACAAGATGAAAGAGTTAAGTTGGAGCTGGGTGGTCGCGGTGTTTGTACATGGTGAACATATTAATGCCACTGAACTGAACACCTAGGAGTGGTTAATATGGTAAATTTTATGTCGTGTGTATTTTACCACAGTAAAGAAAATGAAAATGACACACACACACAAACACAAAGATATGAGGAATAACATAACAAATACTCAGCAGCTTAAAAAATACTGTTTCTGGTCAGTGGTGCCTCAGTGATTAGTCACTCAGCTCATGGTTCCCGGGGCTTGCTTCATGACATGCACATGAGGGGCATGGAGGCAATGCAACTTTTATAGCAGTCCTTCCCCTTCTTAATAAATAGCCTCTCCCTAAAATTAAAAAAGCTAATTCATTATTTATTGTACATGACAATCCATCACAATGTCTTGTGGAATTTGAAATTAACATAAAATGAAATATTCAATATCAACAGTCCATGAGCTAGAGAAAGGGACAAGTTCTCTGAGGTGCATGCATTGACAAGGATGTGGCAAAGTACTAACTTAAATTAGACTTCAATTAATTAAGAATGCATGCTACAATCTCTAGAGTAACTTAAAAAAATAAAAGAATACACTAACTTACAAGCTAATAGAGAGGTAAATGGAATAATAACATAAATAGTAAATCAAGCTATTTTATCATGGTTTCTTTAAAATAAAAATCTCAAGGAGACCCTTGTCCAAAATATATTTAAGTTTAAACATTACATCTAAATACCAGAAAAATAATTTTGAAGTTGTTTCATACAAGAAAATAAACATGCAAAGAAAGGCTTGACTTGGGGTGGAGGTAATATGTTTTAAAAAGAGTAAGGCCTGAAATGGTATATCCTTAATTTGTGTTTCTCCATATTTTTCACTAACCTTTGAAATGGGAAGAGAAAAATATTGAAGTGAAAGCAAAGAGTATGTGATAAAAGAGACCCTTGTTTTGTCAATGATAATATAAAGTTCCAAATTCATGAAATAGTGATCTTGAGTGTTAATCTAAAAGAACTAGTGAGCCTGGCTGGTGTGGCTCAGCAGTTAGAATGTCAGCCTGCTGACTGAAGGTCGTGGATTCGATTCCCAGTCAAGGGCACATAACTGGGGTGTGTGCAGGAGGCAACCAATTAATGTTTCTCTCTCTCCCTCCTCCTCCCCCTCCCCCGCCCCCTTGCTTCCCTCTCTCCCTTCCACTATCTCTGAAAAACAATGGAAAAAATATCCTCTGGTAAGGATTAACAATCAATCAGAGCAGGTAAAGCCAAGTCATGGTAGTTTATAGGGGGAAAAGACTGTTTTCTGGAAGACAGGGTGAGGTAGAATCTCCCACAAATAGCAGTTCATTTAGGGCTGCACAACTAAGATGGAAAATATATTATTTAAGGAGCAACTAGAAGAGCTGGTGGCAGTTAGGTATAAAGACTAGGTATTTGCAAGATTGTCCCGTGCAGGACAAGTGCTCATCTCCTAATGGTTTATGTAACAGAAATCCTTCTCTTTCCTAGATTTCTAGGAGTATTTCAGTATCTTACTGTCTAAGGACCCAGACCATGAGTGGGGAAATGACTTTCTCATATACTTTTATCCTCTCTTATGTCTCTCTTAACTGAAGGTTGGCTTTCATTAAAAACACAGTAATGCTCTAATAATCTTCCAATATTCTCAGAGCATTGAGGTCCGCAAGGAAAAAAAATGTCCATGTGTGATCTGAGACAATGCTTGAAGAATGAAAATGCTTATTCACCTACACATGGCCTTGAAACCCACCACATCCTGATTACAAATCAAGGAGAATAAATGCACATCTTTAAAACATATTTAAAATATCCATAATTAATGATACCCTCATCTCTTTGAACCATTTTAATCCACTGTCTTCCTCTCACACTTAATAAAAACTGTCACACACACCAGCCTTTTTGAGTCTTACACATGGAAGTAGGCAGTCCACATAGGAGGAAGGTGCATCCTAGAAATAAGTAGAGAATCTAGTGGCTTAAATGATAGTGGCCTCCTATGATTTTCTCAGTCACATTGCTCTGTTACCCTGTGTCATAGGTACTTGCTGGATTTTCCCTGTAATATTCAGATCGTGGTTTCTAATTCATGCATCATACTCATTTAACTGCATGTAAACCCCACTGCAGGAATTTCTCAGTGGATGGTTTGGTTTAATTATGCAGATAACTGAATATATGACAGACAATGGGCCACTCCTACTATCTGATCATCCAAAAGCCCATTCCACTCCATGTCAGATGGTCATTTTTACTGCCCAAAGTTTAACTGTTTGGGCAATTAAAAATAGATTTGACTCCTAAATGGCAGATTTTAGAAACGGTTTAGCCCACTTTGTTTCAGAAATAATTTAGAGAGGTATGTACATTAACAAACTAGAAAGAATAATTTGCTTTATCTTCTAACAAAATTCTTACATACACTTGAGTATTTAATCCCACGCTAGCCATTATTTTTGAGAGGTAATTACTTCCACCTTCATTGTAGAAAATTAATGTCTGTATTAATGAGGGGAGTTGTCTATGAAAAATAAAATGCTTTCTTAAGGTAGAGAAGACAGTTAAGTGTTCTGGGGATCTGAGCCCTGGAGCCAGCCTGCCTGTGCTGGAAAGCAATCGCTTTTTACCAGCTGTGGGCCCTGGAGAAAGCTAGGTGAATTCTGAGTGCCTCACCTTTAAAATGAGGATAATAGAATATCTTTTTCTGAAGTTGAAGTATAATTATTCATTTGAGATGCTTAGTATAAGCAATTCATCGTCTGGTTACATTCTCAAAAGAATTGAAAGCAGATAATTTTATACCCATATTTTATAGCAGCATTATTCACAATAGCCAACTGGAATCAATGCAATGCCCATTGAAGGATGAATGTGTAAACAACATGTACTATGTATGTACAATGGAATATTAGCCTTAAAAAGGAAGTATTTCCTCATCTTTATGGCCAAATAATATTCCATTGTATATATAAACCACAACTTCTTTATCCATTTATCATTAAGGAACACTTAGGTTATCTCCATGTCTTAACCATTGTAAATAATGCTGCTATGATCATGGGGGGGCAGCATCTCCATTTATTCCCCACCCCCCATCTTATCCTCTTCTACCTTCCCCACTTCCTTTTCCCTCTGAAAATCACCATATTGTTGTGTCTGTGAGTTGTTTATTTTTATTTTAGTCCCTTCACTTTTTCACCCAGTCCGCCAAACTCTCTTTTCTCTAACAGCTGTTAGTCTGTTCTCTGTATCTATGAGTCTGTTACCATTTTGTTTGTTAGCTTATTTTGTTCATTAGATTCCACATATAAGTGAAATCATATGGTACTTGTTTTTCTCTGACTGGTTTATTTCACTTAGCGTGATACTCTCCAGGTCCATCCATGCTGTCAAGAAAGGTAAGATTTCCTTCCTTCTTGTGGCTCAGGAGTGTTCCATTGTGTAAATGTACCACAGCTTTTTTACCCACTCATCTATTGACGGGTATTTGGTTGCTTCCAAATCTTGGCTATTGTAAATAACACTGCAATGGACATAGGGGTGCATATATATTTTTTTGAATTAGTGTTTCACATTTCTTCAGATTTTTCCCCAGAAGTGGAATTTCTGAGTTGTAAGGCAGTTCATTTTTAGTTTTTGAGGAAACTCTATACTATTTCTCACAGTAGCTGTACCAAT
Source organism: Cnephaeus nilssonii (assembly GCF_951640355.1). Classification (NCBI taxonomy): domain Eukaryota; kingdom Metazoa; phylum Chordata; class Mammalia; order Chiroptera; family Vespertilionidae; genus Cnephaeus; species Cnephaeus nilssonii. Next base: position 22,393,071 of record NC_137091.1, on the reverse strand, counting down.
CTACATTCCCACCACCATTTCGCAAGGGTTTTCTTTTTTCCACATCCTCACCAACACTTGTCATTTGTGGATTTATTGATGATAGCCACTCCGACAGGTATGAGGTGATATCTCAATTTGGTTTTAATTTACATTTCTCTGATGATTAATGACATTCATATATCTGTTGGCCATCTGTAAATCCTCTTTGGAGAAGTGTCTATTCAGGTCTTTTGTCCATTTTTTAATTGCATTGTTTGCTTTTGTGGTGTTGAGTTGTATAAATTATTTATAAACTAGAGGCCTGGTGCATCTCGTGCACCGGTGGGGTCCTTTGGGTGTGGCCTGTGGGGATCGGGCCATGAGCCCTGCGTAGGACACCCTTGGGTCAGCAGAGTGGCGCTCCTGCTGTGGGAGCTCACTGACCATGAGGGGGCATCTCCTGCATTGAGTGTTTGCCCCCTGGTGGTCAGTGCGCATCATAGCGACCGGTCAACCAGTCGACCGGTCACTTAGCCTTTTATATATATAGATTTAGATATTAACTCCTTATCAGAGGTATCATTGGCAAATATGTTCTCCCATTCAGTGGTTTCAACAGACCCTCTAGAATCTAGATAGTTTCAACAGACCCTCTAGAATCGTAGAGTCTAGATGATTCTGATGTATATGCAAGCTGAAGTTTAAATTTTATGGAAGGAAACAATTATGATAATTAACAAATATTAACTCCAATGACATCACTTATTCATTTTCTATATTGTTTAGGCTCTCTTGATTCATTTTCCAGAAAGTAAATCTCATTTAATTTTCTTGGTGCTTTTATTTATTTTTTTAAATTTATCTTTATTGTCGAAAGTATTACAGATGTCCCCCTGTTTCCCCACTGACCCCGTCTATTTAATTCCATATTTGCCTTCTTTACAATACCTACTCTAATGTCTCACAGTTCAAGTGTATAACAGAAGAAGGAAATATTCAGGGGTAAACAGTGCTGAAAGTCATTACGGGTAGAGGCATATCCCCAAGGCTTATCTTTCGTGTATTTGAGTAATAGATAGACCAGAGGTCATTCCCATCGTAACACATATTCTACAATTTACAAATTACAGAATATAGAAGAAAATTATTGAAAATGCCTGTAGAAACTGTAAAGTTTTTCAAAAGAATGTTTGTAATACCTTACATTGGCATGTTCCCTTTCATGATAAACAGAGGTTATGGGTTATTTAAATGAGTTGTAAGCATCTGGGGGGCCATTGTCATCCTCATTAAAATTCCACTAGCTGTAAAGACCTCTTTATTCTTCAAATGAACACACTGTGAAGGAAGTCGTTGTAAAATACCCAGACTGTCACAGACATTAACCTCCTACATCAATAGCTTCTACTTTTTACCGAACTCCAATAAAACCTAGGAATTCTCAACTGGAAGCACTTTCCTTCTGCAATAAAGTTGGCTTTTTGTGGACCCATAAATCAAATCACCTTCCCTCTTCTGAACCCAACCTCAAACAGATTCCCTTCCCTCGTGTTCATCAAATAGGTAAACTTCCACTCAGTTCTTGGCTAGCGGTAGTTTCCTCAGGAAATCAAGCACTCAGAAAATGTGGCTAACCCTGCTCCAACTTCCTTATTTTGCAGGAGCTAACAATGTGTGCTTGGTATTTTCAGATAATTCCTCTATCACGAATGTCTATAAATGGAATGCTGGGCCCAATCAGTGGATCGGAAAGCTTGCCCCGGTGCCTTTATGGGCCACCTCTGATGATGGCTCTGGGCTGGAGCCAGGAGGACTTATTTTAAGGCTCATGTGGGCCACTTATTATGTAGCCTCCAGCAAGTGACCTAGCTTACCTGATCTCAGTTTATGTAGAAAATTAGATTAGATTCTCTCTAAGGTTGCTTCTAATTATAAGAGTTCCATGACACTCCTCCCAACCCACCCAAGGGGAAGTTATTAAAAGCAAGCTGGATGTTCATAATAAATGATTCATGATGATTCAGTAGAAATAAGGAATAGTTTCTGATTCATGGTCAACTTTCACTGAGTAGTCATCACCCTGGAAGAAACTCTGAGTTCCCATTCAAGGGTAATTTGGCTTTTGGAAGGACATTGGGTGTTAGGCATATATAAAAATTACCATCTTCAGGAATTTCACATTGATGGGACTACTCAGAGCCCTGTGCACTAGGCCTCTACAGAACGGAAAAGGACCTTCTGGGGAAGGGAGGAGAAGGGAGAAGGTGGTGGCTCCATTAGCAGTGGCTAAATAATGCAAAACCTGGAGGTCATTTATGTTCTGTAGAGGGGTCCGATTTCATCCTGTTCAAATTGAAATGTCCAAGAAAAGTAGTTTTTTTGTTATGTTTTCAATGTTCTGTAACTTGCTCTGGAACTCAATTCCTAAAAGTAGCAATCCATGACAGGGATGTGGGGAACCCACAAAATAAATAAAAACAAATTCAAATGCAATAGTTTCTTCCGGTTCAAAACTATCTCTGTTTGATTGGTTCATTAGGAGAAAGGGTCATCGAAGTATAAATCCCTTTCATGGCTAATAATCCACGTTTCCTTTTTCCCTCCTAATTCCCAAGAGGGCCGCTGGTGAAGACTTGTAAATCCTAATGGTCTGGGGCAGCTCCCGGGTACCCTGCTGTGAGGTTGGCCTTAGAGCGGCTTATTTTTCCTGCTATTGATTGGGGGGCTCTAGATGGTGTCTGGGGCCCACTGCTGTTTCTAGAGCAGTTTCCCACTCTCTGCAGTCTTCTTTTCTTACTCTGAGGCCTCCCCAGGTCACCGGGTGAGTGTGCACTTGGTGTGTTTCTGATCTATGCACACGGGAACCTCACAGTATTGTACTTGGCAGTGCCATCTGTGAGGGATTGGACTCAGGGCTCTATTTCAAGACTTTCACCCTCTGCTTTGTCTAGCTCTTATGCCATCTGAGGGATGATATGGAGGTGGTATCCTGTTGGAAGGTTCTGGTCCACTTTTCTTTCACTCACATTGCCCTTTGACCAAGTCCCAGGGGCATGTCATTTGCTGATCCTCTCTCCAAGTCCAGGTCAGGACACTGAACATTGATATGAACCCCTGCTCCCCTACTCTCCTCCTTCACCAGAAGGAAGGCTCTTTGCTTTCTCTTCCTGGTGATAGAGACTTCCATACAACCCACCTTCCATTCAACATCCTACCTTATGTTTTTGCTCACAAGGAAACGCATACTCTACCAGCATAATTATTCACAGTGGAAATCCACACTCTGAATCATCCTGGCTTAGCTCTTAAAGTGCAGAAGAAAGGGCTTGAAATTAATATACACTTTTCTCACAAGCAAAGCCTCTTCATCCATCAAAAACTATAATCGCTGTAATTCAAAAGTCTTAGTTAAAAGTCAAAAGCAGAATACGGATGCTGGTTTTTTTCCTCCATCACTTAACAATACAGTTAAAATCCTTGATGCAACAGATGCCTTTGGCCATATAAGGAAAATATATGACAGTGATTGGGAACTCACTCTGTAAGAGGTTATGTTCTAAGCACTGTATATATTGATTGAGTTCTATCAACCATTCTAGGAGATGATACCATTATTAGTCTCATTTTTGAGAGGAAATGGGCTTAAATGAATGAGATGACTTGGCTAATGGCATCCATCTAGCAGGTGGTGCAGCTAGTATCTTAGGAAAGAGCCACATGAGAGCCAAAATGACTTCACTTTAATTTATATGTGTGTATGTCTTCTTTTATTTTATAAATTATTATATATTTCTTAATATAAATATACTGGGGGGTGGGGCGTCCCTCATTTTATAAAACATATTTTTATTGATTTCAGAGAGGAAAGGAGAGGCAGAGAGAGATAGAAACATCAATGATGAGAGAGAATCATTGATTGGCTGCCTCCAGTATGCCCTCTACTGGGGATTGAGCCCGCAACCCGGGCATGTGCCCGGGCCGGGAGTCAAACTGTTATCTCCTGGTTCATAGGTTGATGCTCAATCACTGAGCCAAGCCAGCCTGGCTGTGTTCATATTTTTAAAGCAGAAAAGCCACTTTCATTAATAATCTTGTACAATAAACCATAGAGGACCTGTTCAGGTTAAAGTACGGAAAGAGAAAGGGGATGTCTGTGGGTCAGGCGATAAGGCCCCATCCAGTTACCTCCTCCACAGCAACTCTGCTGGCCTTCATTCTTCTCAGAATCCATGTTGGAACCCCTCTTCCTGCAGGTGGCCTTCCTGTTCCATCACTTAATTATCTCCTGAAACATAAGTCAGAATCGGATTGCCAGGACTGGGCAGGATTATAGACCATCCAATTTTGTTTTTGACCTGATGGGGCCTAGGGGTACACACTGGAACTGGGGGGCTGTTTTCTCATGCTACTTGACTTTCTACTTCTCCCTGGAGCCCTCCCCCCACCCCCCCACCCCCGCATTCCCCTTCAAGGCCTGCAGAGCAGAGGGTGCCAAGTAGAAGTTAGTGCTCACACTTTGTTCCAAGGGCATGTTGTGTTTGGTTGTTGTGTGTTGTATTGTAACAGTGTGTGTTCTCCTGTTCAACACTGTCTGACCTCTTCCTTTCCCCCTTTACTTGCTTACCTGAACAGACTGGCCCTTACAGCTTTCCTCTGTCCAGCCTTGTCCCACAGTTGCTTCCTGATAAGCCTGAAATTAGGATCAGCTCTTAACCACAGCTCCCACACTGGCCAACCACAGGCTCTGTGAGTGCAGTGACTGTGTCTGGTTCACTGATGCGTCCCCAGCACTTGGTGTACTGCTTGGGACATAGTAAGCACTCAGTGTGTGTTTTCTTAAAGTATTAATTAACTGATGGCACTAACTTGTGCTCTTATCAATTGATTTAAGTGTCAATGTGTTAATTATCCTGAAAAAGCAGATGTGGTTTTACATGCTTAATTGACAAGAAGGAAGCCTTTTGGGTATCAAGGGGTTTGTTTTAAAATCTTAAAAAAATAGCAGGGAGATTTAGTGATTTGATGAACCATGGAATTAATTGCTTGCTCTGTCCAGTTTCAATTACTCTCTCTCTCGTCCAATCTGTTACAGATGCTTTGGCAGCTTTGACACTTGGTCTTACATTTTAAATCGCAGGTCAACTCACCTTCCTAATGTAGACAAGGAACCACACTATTTCAATTTGGTCTGGGAAAGTCACCAAACTTTGCATGCTAAGTATACAAGTTCAAAGCAAATTTGTAACTTAGGAAATATTCCAGTTTTCCATATTTATTTTCTATATCCCAGTGTAATTCCCTGGAAACAAAGCCATCATCTGTCATTGTTTTTCTATCATTATAATTGCAAGAGCATTGTAACAAGCTCTTCAGGCCCTCTGGGAAATTTGGAAATTCTCACTAAAACTCATATCACAAAGTACAGCTCTCTTAAAACTAAAAAATGCAAGTGTTTCATTAATTATTTTTATCACGCCCCGCTATCATTAATGATAGAAGTTTGAGTTAAGTGCCATTTAGAAAAAGGTATGTGTGTGCTCTTAACCACATCAGTGCTGCTTTAAAGAATATGTATGTCAACTCAACATTCAAATGACTTCAAATTATCAAAATGTTAAAGGCAAGAAATAATTTGTCAGTGTAAAATCATGTCTAAGTTTTCTTCCTCCTAATACATAAGTCTGCCTTTTCACTTGTACTAAATTCAGATGAATATTCTCGAGGAATTAATAGGACCTTACTATTGATTTGGTATCACTTACCCCAAATAGGAACATCACTCTGAGAGGAAGCAATGTGGTTCTCCTGATATTTCACAAATTATCATCTTTTGCCTTGTTTTCTGTTTTTTATGTTTCATTTTTCCAACAATATTCAGTTTTTGAGTAACAATGAGGTGCTAGAAACCATGGCAACTGCATCTAGCTTTCCCACAAACCTACCTGGCATCTGGCAAGTAAGAGGCCAGAGCCAGGATCCAGAATCAGGGCTGTTACATTCTCTGGTCTGTGCTGGTTCCCCTTTGCTGCTGTGCTTTTATTTACCAGTTGTTAATTCACTGTTCATTTAATCACGTCCCAGGTAAATTGTGCAGTAAATGTTTTAAACACTACACAGAGCCACCATTGTAACACAGAGTGGCTGTGCTTGCCTCACACATGTATTTTAAAGGAAGAGAAATCGCTATATTCTTTGTGCACCACTAATTCCTGATTATCTTAATTTTTTCAGTTATTTAATTACTACCGAAGGGAAAGGTACAATCTTTCATATAAATGCTATGAAATTAGAGGAATGCCATTTCTCTCCAAAGCCAGTTTTCATTAAGAAGAAAATATAAGATTGACCCTCCCAAAACTCCTGGTGCTTTTAGTTGTAATCACTTTAAAAACAAACTAACTTGGAAGCCTCATTTGCAATTTAAAATGACTTTCTAAAAGGGCACAATTCACTGAAATGCCACATTTAGGGGATGCTTTATTTCTTTAATTCTGATGGTTTTTAATTAAGCAAATTCATAGCCACTACAATAGTTTCTCTTAAAATTTACTGAGACTGAAACAAATAATATACCTGAGTATGTATGTGAGTGTGTGTGTATAAAGTCACAGTTCCAAAGTTCACAAGACCTTTCTAAATAATGACCTTCCCAAGTATCTGGGAGGAGGTAGGTGACTCTGGAGCTCTGGTCACAGCCTGTACCAACAGGCTGCATTGAGGGGTGCTATTTAGTTTTACATCATCAAAGGTTTCAACTAGGGTCAGTGGACATGGTTCTATGATGGGTCAGCAGTTCCTGGCAATTGATGCCCATTGCTGGACTAGGAACAATGATTGGGCTGCACATTCCTCCCCCTGCATTATCCATTATCAGCCTCCTCTTTGCCTTCCACACCTTTTTCTGTGGTTTGGTCACCATTTCCTCTTTTACTTCTGCATGTGGCATTTGATCAACTGGGAGGACTCTTCTTATCCCTTTATCTTAAAATTGTACCTTAAATGTTACCTCCTCAATGGAATATTACATAGACCAAGAAGTTACATGTAGGCCCACTACTTTTATAATACTATATATATGTTAGGTAGAATTTCTTTCATTACACACAGATCAGCTGAAATTAAATAATGACAACTTTTAATGTCTTCTCCACTGACAGATTGTAGGCCTCTTGTAGGGAGCTCACCCTCATGTACTTCAATCACTGCATGTGTTTCTATCACCACGATCCTCTCAATGTTATATTTGAATAGCTCAGCACTCACCCATATCCCCCACTGGACTATGGGCCATGTGAGGAGCTGGCTGCCCAGTTTTCATCTTTTTATCCAGAATGTATCCAGTTATTGGCATAAAAGTAGATCCACAATGAATACTTAATGAATGAATGAAACTTGAACTCAACTCCACTGCAACTGCCCTAATTCAGATATCACTGATGTTGTATTAGACAACTGAAAGATGGCACAGCCTCAGCACTGTTGACATTTGGGCCAGATAATTGTGTGTGTGTGTGTGTGTGTGTGTGTGTGTGTGTGTGTGTGTTTTAGGGGGACAGGCTGTTTTATTCATTGTAGGATGTTTAGTAGCGTCCCTGACTTCTATCTGCTACTTGTTGGAAGCACCTCCCCTCAATCCTGAATAATAAAAAATGTCTCTAGATATCACCGCATGTGGTCTTGGGTATTAAGATTGCTCCCTTGAGAACCAGTAGACTTATCTAATAATATACTTTTCTTCCTCGGCTCCAAACCTTTCACAATGCTAATAATACAATTTTAGCAATAGTAATAATAACCAATTCCAATTGTGTCTCTACCTTGCCTGAAAATCTTGTCCTGGGTTACCACATCTATAGAACTTAATCATTTTCACTGTAAAGGATGGCATTGTAGAAAGCAGGCCTGAGATACTAGCATTGAACCTCCTCCGCCATGAACTGCTCCTCTGACCTTCAGCAAGTGCATTGACCGGTCTACGTTCCAAGTTCCTCATTCCTAAAGCTAGGCTATGCTCTTCTCACTCTAAAGTTCTCAGATTCTTTACCTAATTTAGTTAGCCATGCAGATTGGCAAATGCTGTCTTTACATGTTTAGCACTATGTTCAGTCAAAACCTAGTGTTTAAGGTGTTTAAGAAATCTGATCTGTCTGCAGGATGCTTTCTAAGTACTCAGAGTTTGACCTAAACATCCTTCTTTTGAGTTACCAGGAAACACCAGGTAAAACTTTTCACAGTGTATTTTGGAAATAAAATGTGTTCTCTCTCTAATAGACTCTAAATAGTAAAGGGCTATTTTGTTAACAGATGGGACTGTGAATCTTAGTAACTTATTATGTGACCTTGGGGAAGAGATTTAGCTTCTCTCAACCTAATTATTCCATCCATAGGTTAGAAATTACAGTGATCTCTCATGTGGTTGCTGTGAGGCCTAGGGTTTGGCAGAAAGACTAGTGCATAATAAGTGTTCAAAAATTTTATTGTTTTTATTCACTTTTTTAGCAATGGTAACAGTGCTTTCATCAGCAACTTTTCCTCTTAGTGTCACATACCAGAAATGCTCATTTCACGATCATTGACATTATATTGTAGAAACTTAAGTATGATGAGCTTTTCAGTACCCAACAATAGAGGAGCTCAATATAAATTTGGTGAATTTAATACTCATTGGTGTACATGCATGTTTCAGTAATGTGTGGGCAGATGCTGTTTCACTTTAAGGCAAAATGTAATTTTATTGACCTATATGGAAACCAACAAAAGTCACTTCTTGTTAATAGCCTAGATAGTTAGATTAAAAATCACATTATAAAGTTATCCTCATTTGCAGAAAATGTCCTTCAGTTGTAACATTTAATTAATATTGTAACTCATCAAAGGTGCTGAATAATATATGCCACTCTCCAATTTGGCCCATCCCAAAGGAGAGTACATTTATTTAGCTTTCCCATGCCAGAGAGATGAAGGCCTGAAGATGCTACAGAAGAACCTGTAGCTATCTTTGTTTATTTTTCCCTAGGCTGCTAATTATGTTCTCAAAATATGATTAGTTGAAGTAATTTGTATGCAAAGCACATCCGATCATACAATGCCTTTGCATCTTTGTCATGTGGTTACTCAGCTCAGATAACCTAACAATAACCCATTATCAGGAAAGATGATCTGAGCTCACATGAGAACAATGACTGATGTGCTGATTCAAAATGTGTCAGCAAATTCAGAGACAAATTTATGTTTTTAAAAAATTAAATACAACTTACAGTGACATTCACAGAGCAGCTACTAATAGTTCTCAAGTTGGGCTGAAAATAGAATCACTCAGGGATGATTTTAAAACATAACAGTGGCCTGGTCATAAATCAACTCAGAATATCTGAGGGAATACTAGTACTTTGAATGAAGCATTTTTGATGTTTCTCTTGAAATTATTGTGTTTTCTTTGATTACAAAAATCTGCCATTATTAACCAGTACACCTTGTATGTCTGCAGAGTGATATCTTCTATAGCTGCCTAAGTGATTCCAACATGTTGCCAGGGTTGAGAACCAATGAACTGAGTTATTTTTAATTTTTTTTTTATTTTTTTTTAGTCGGAATGATGTTTTCAAAGACGTAGTAAAGGAGTGCCAAGTATCTATAATAGGTCATAGTTTCTGCACTAAAGGCACTTAACACCCATGCAGTTAGACAGTGAGGGAGATAAACTAGCCCCTTGTTTGCTGGCATGATTGTTTATGTAATCTGTTCAAGTAGGAGGAGTCAACTTGGGTTTTAAAACTTTGGTGAACTATTGGAACAAATGAACTCAGTTTCCCAAGAAAATAAGTAGAGCATATTTGGATTAATCTTTTATATCTTTACTAACCACTCCACTGCCAGCCTGATTAATGCCTAACTGCTCCCCTGCCAGCCTGTTTGCCCCAAACTTCCCTCCTCTACCAGCCTGGTCACCCCTAACTGCCCTCTCCTGCAGGGTTGATCACCTCCAACTGCCCTCCCTTGCAGGCCTGGTCCCTCACAACTGCCCTCCCTTGCAGGCCTGGTCCCTCACAACTGCCCTCCCTTGCAGGCCGGGTGCCTCCCAACTGCCCTCTCCTGCTGGCCATCTTGTGGTGGCCATCTTGTGTCCACATGGGGGCAGGATCTTTGACCACATGGGGACAGCTATATTGTGTGTTGCAGTGATGATCAATCTGTATATTACTCTTTTATTAGATAGGATAGAGGCCTGGTGCATGGGTGGGGGCCAGCTGGTTTGCCCTGAAGGGTGTCACAGATAAGGGTGGGGGTCCCCTTGGGGTGTGGGGCGGCATGAGCGAGGGGCCTGTGGTGGTTTGCAGGCGGGCCATGCCCCCTGGCAACGCAAGCGGAGGCCCTGGTATCTGGAATTTATTTTCCTTCTACAATTGAAACTTTGTAGCCTGGAGTGGAGCCAAGCCTGGGGCTCCGGCAGCCATTTCTGTGGCAGTTAATTCACCTTCCACAATTGAAACTTTGTAGCCTTAAGCGGGTGAGCCCCGCCGGGGTGTGCGGAAAGCTTTGCTTCCCCTGTTGCCGCCGGCAACCCTGGCCTGCTCTCTCAAGCTCCATTCTGCTGCCATTTGTTTGAATTTGTTTACCTTCTATAATTGAAACTTTGTAGCTTGAGTGGAGGCTTAGGCCTGCAACGGCTATGGAAAGCTTGGCTTACTCTGTTACCTGGGAAACCTTGCTCTCTGTGGCTGTAGCCATCTTGGATTGGGGTTAATTTGCATACTTGCCCTGATTGGCTGGTGGGCGTGGCTTGGCTGGTGGGCGTGGCTTATGTAGCGGAGTGATGGTTAATTTGCATATTACCATTTTATTAGAGAGGATATTTTAATAGTTTTAAACACAAGTGCAGGCTAATAAACATCACACATTTGTAGGTATTTAAAATACAAAATCCTACCTAATAATAGACAAATATGCAAATTGACTGCACCTTCACCACACCCACCAGCCAAGCCATGCTCACCAGCCAATCAGGACGAGTATGCAAATTACCCCAACAAATATGGTGGCTAATTTGCATATCAAGACAGCATAGAAAGAAGCCAAGAGCTGCAGAAGGGAGCAAAGCTGTGGAGAAGCAAGCAAGCCGGGGGGGGGGGGAGGAGGGAGGGGAAGGGAGGAGCAGAGGCGGGGCCGGGGGAGAAGGGAGGAGCGGAGGTGGGGCGGGGGGAGATGGAAGGAGAGTGGGCGGGCTGGCGGAGAAGGCGGGGTGGGGGAGAAGGGAGGAGCGGAGGCGGGACCGGGGGAGAAGGAAGGAAAGCAGGCAGGGCCGGGGGAGAAGGGAAGAGAGTGGGCGGGCTGGCGGAGAAGGCGGGCCGGGGGAGAAGGGAGGAGCGGAGGCGGGGCCGGGGGGAGAAGGAAGGAGAGCCGGCAGGCTGGCGGGAAAAGCAGGGGGCTGGCGGAGAAGGCGGGGTGGGGGACAAGGGAGGAGAGCAGGCAGGGCGGGGTAGAGTGCAGCAGGAAACCCTATTGCAGGATTTTTCCTGCAACGGGAATGCTAGTAAATATAATAAACCTCTAGCCGATAATTATCTGATATGTGGTTCTTCATAGGAAATCATCCATTGATATTACTTGAGAAAGCAAAATCTTCCATTGTTATTATTCTTTTTAAAAGCAAAATTTTCCATTGTTATTATTTTTAAAAAGCAAAAAGCAATATTTCCCTATCATTGGTGTGATTTCAGCTCAGAAAGCAGAGGTGAGAGCTGAAAGAAGGAACGGGAAGTAAGAATAAAAATTATGTAACAGGGACCAGAGACCTAGTAAAGGGAACCACATGGCTGAAGAACTTTGGATGCTGGTTTGCTTACCCTGTTTTTAAGCCATCAGGAAGTTTCCTATTTTTTGGTCCCTCACTTCATTGTAATAAACTATAGATACAAAGACTTTCATGGGAAACTAATTTTATCTTTTGGTTTTAGGACATGAAAGAATTTAAATAAGATGCTTACCTAGTATATTTTATGAAATGTCAAAAACATGAATAGGAGCAAAAGCTGATCACTTTACTTCTGCCGATGGCATTAAAATTCCAGTCACAATATTGTTTACTTCACTCATGCTATTTGGTAGAAAGTATGAAAAGGAGAAAAGGAATCATTACATATATTTTAGATAGCCACACTATATAGATTAAACTAGATACATTCAGTGTAATTTACCCTTAGTAAGTGGCTAATAACAAATACTTATAAACATATACTGTTCTTAGTCATTCAGAAGGAGGGATCTTTCTCTTTTATGACACAGACTCAGCACTGGCTCTTTGTGATGTGTGTTCCTGTGCTTAATTAATTAGTTAATTTGTTCATTAATTAACTCAGAACATAGGAAATGTGAGGGAAAATGTTGACTTAACCGGACTTTATTTTCTCTAGTTGTCGTCCCCTATGGTCTAGCCTCCTCTCTTGAAAGAGAGAGAAAGAGAATTATTTCCCCATTTCTTTTTAAAAAATATATATTTTTATTGATTTTGGAGAGGGGAAAGGAGAGGGAGAGAGAATCAGAAACATCAATGATGAGAGGGAGTTATTGATTGGCTGCCTCCTGCACGCTCCCTACCGGGGATGGAGCCCCCAACCCAGGCATATGCCCTCTGCGGGGATCAAATCGTGACCTCCTGGTTGATGGGTCCACGCTCAACCACTAAACTATACCAGCTGGGCAGTTTCCCCATTTCTTAAATGTAGGCTGGTCTTACGATTTGTGTAGGCCAATGAACGTCAAAGGAGGTGTCAGTGTGCCAGTTCTGAGCCTAGTACTCAAGAAGGTTGTTTGCTTGTGTTGTCTTTCAGAACCCTCTGACCCCCCTTGAGAACAAGCCTGCACCAGCTTCCTGGAGGATGCGAAGCTACATGGAGGAAAATTACAGCCAGACAACCCCAGAGAACAGAAGCCTGCTGACTACAGCCACTGAAGACAGACAGGAGTCCAGGTGAGTCCAGAGAACTGTCCAATTGGCCCACAGACCAAGTAAGTGACAACAAAGCATGATTACTATTTTAAATCCCTAAGTTTTCAGATGGTTTGCTATGCAGGACCAGAAACATGGTATAGAAAGAGAACCTACAGGTGAGATGCTGTCTAAAATATGTGGCACTAGGAAAAAGGGAAACATTAGCCAGAGCTGGGAAAAAATGGCAAGAGACTTGGTTGGCAAAAGATTTGTAAATGGTGACAACATTTTTATTGGATGGCTGGGAAAATGGTGACCTGCGGTTTATTGACAAAACTGACACTTGTGGTGAGTAGAAAATGGAAATAATGTACCTAATGAATTATAAGCTTTGGGTAGGTGTTTTCCAAGTGGAAAATGAAAATGTCACTGGATTTCTCTTATTTAAATTTATTTATCTTTATTGTTGAGGGTATGACAGATGTCCCCCATTTTCCTCCCATTGCCCCCCTCCACCTGGTTCACACACCAGAAGAGCTGGAGATACATGAAGCACATCTGAATAAAACCAGTTCATAGTTAGAGATTCCAGTATTGGCCATTCACAGCTGACGTGCTCCGTGAGGGAGATTTAAATGATCAGATTGACTGTATTGGTTTAATTTCAGCATCTCATCAATCATAGCTGCTAACTATGAACTTTAAGAAATCATTTTATTTTGCACTCTCATCTTTTCATAATTATCCATAACAATAGCTGAGTTTACTTGACATACTTATATTTCATGCACATCTATCACTCTTTATGCTTAATATAGTCTTGAGATTTATTTTAACAATTATATCAACTTATTTAATACGAGGTTTGGTTTGCTTGTTTTACAAACTTATCACAGGGTTTTGTCGTTGTTTTCTTGCCTGTTTACTGTGTGATTTAAATTGTTTGGGCATCTAAATGCATCTCCTCAAGCAATTCTTCATTTGCTGCTGTGTAAAATTATCCTAAGTAACAACAAAATTATCCATAGTACTTTTCCAGTGCTAGAGCAATTTTAAAGAAACTGCAGACTCAAATTTTACTTCATTTACAGTTGGCACTTTTATATAAGTATTACAAAAATCAAGTTACATCTCCCAGAGATGAGTAAAAATACCAACTTAGGCTAAGGATGGGGAAAATAGTGTAAATATTCAGAAGCATTCTTGTTAGTATTTCTACTATTTTTGTTTATCTGTTACTCCTATGTTATAAAACATCATATTAGAGAACTGATTTCTTTGGGGCATCATTATCTAGAGTTAATCTCTAGAAATACATATGATAATTAATAGTTTTTCAATATTAAAACAAATTAAACACAGTTGACCCTTGAACAACATGGGTTTGAACTACAGAGGTTGATTTGTACGTGGATTTTTTTCAGTAAATACCTGAACGCTTTTCATTCTGTGGTTGATAGTTCACGGATGTGGAGGGCCAATTGTATGCATTAATTGACACCATTTTATTTAGGCATCTGTGGATTTTGGTATCTGTAGGGGGTTTTGGAACCAATATAAATTGGGATGAATTTGTGGTTAAATTTTGGGGGACTCTAAAATTATACGTGGATTTTGACTGTGTCGGGATTTGGCATCCCTCCCTTTCACATTCCTTGTTCAAGTGCCAACTGTGTATACAATTAAAATTAAAATATTCAAATACTGAAATAGACAAGCATATTTCAAATCTTAAAAAATATAATTGTTTTTTATTTCCCTGACACCAAGTCAGTGTTCTGATAGTGGTTGGTTCACGTTTAAGTGGATGAATTTCATTCTGTACAGACTCACTACATATACTTAAGACCAACGACTTTCCAAATATTTTTTTTTAAAGAGTCGCTGTGATAATTTTTGTTTCCAACTTGTATCTGTTTGATGTATATGTTCAAATCATGTCAATATAAACATTGTCCACCTTCAGTTTTTGTTGGTGGCTAGCAGATAGTCTAAGCTAAGATAGTTTACACCTACTATAGAAGTGTTAGAGAACCCTGAAATTTTATCCATAGATAAATATTTTTGTACAGCGTTTATTTTGGATGCTTCTAACAGCACACACAAAAATGCCCCATCTTCAACAACAGTAACCCTTGCTTACAATAGTGCCTGGCACATAGTATGTGCTCAATAAATATTTGCTGAATGAACGATGAGAGAGGAACATCTAATATTTCATAGCAGATGAAAAGAGAGGAAAAACATATAATAACATTAAAAATGTGATGACAACAGCAGAATGGTGCCGGGGAGTCTAGACAGCTGATGAATTGGAAACATGTTCCTGGCAGCCAGGATCCTGGATCCCACTCTTGCATTCTCTACACACACGGACTTTGAACCAGTCACTTTACTCATCTGAGCCTCAGTTTCCTCATTTGAATTATGAAGATCTAATTGTCAGATGCAAATATTCTATTACGTTTGGTAGAATACACCTCCTTACCAATGTGATTCCTGTCAGGGTTTTATTTTCAGGTCTGGCAATCTTCTGGGCATTTTAGTTCCTTGTGTTCATTTCCTCTACTAGTGTAGAGTCTTCCTTTTATCTGAAGATCCTTCCCTGGCGGGAGTGTTCTCGCTACCATAAATATCAGTGATTTATGTCTGGAAGGAATCTTACAGATGGCCCTTTTCCATTTATTCCTTTTACATAAGCACTGAAACTCTTGACAGGTAACATAAATGGGGTAAGTTCCACATCGAGTTAGTGGGACAGCCAAGATTCTGGTTGTCTGATTAACCATAAAAGCAGAGTTCCTTCTGCTCCTGAAGGTACCAGCTTGACAGAGCCAAGTTTATTACTTAGGATTTAATTGACATCTTGCTTTCTTCTTCCTGTCATTTGCTTTTATTTTTCATGATATGTACAGATATAGTACCCTTCGATGAACAATTACCAACCTAGCAGAAAGACTAAAAAACACATGTGAGGATGGTTATAATAGGTGAACATTTATTTTTTTTTAAATGATGCAACACTTGCCCTAGCTGGATTGGCTCAGTGGATAGAGCGTTGGCCCAAAAACTGAAGGATCCCAGGTTTGATTCCGGTCAAGGGCACGTACCTCGGTTGCAGGCTCGATCCTAAACCCTGGTCGGGGCACATGCGGGAGGCAACCAATTGATGTGTCTCTCTCACATGGATGTTTCTTTCTCTGTCTCTCCCTCTCTCTCTTCCACTCACTCTAAAAATCAATGGAAAATATCCTTGGGTGAGGATTAAACCCCCCAAAAACAAATTATGCAGCCATCACCAAGAGCAGGTTCCCATTGATTCGAAACTTCTCAGCATCAGAACTTTACCATCCAAGTGATTTTGAAATTTTCTTAACATAGCCCAAACATATTCCTAGATCTTGAATTTGGGATATTTGACTTGCAGGGCATCAAAGACAAAAAAAGAAAAAAAGAAAAAAAAGAATTTCTCTAGTTCTCTGTCTTCACACAAATCCACATGTGCTATCGTAATACAGGATCTAAATCCAGGGAAGGCATCTATTCCTTTTATCAGTGTCGTTGTGCTTTGTGTATTTTTCCCTGGGACTGGAAGGAGATGGCTGCTCCAACACTTAAAATGCTTCCCAGTGGCAGGTAGTTTCATGAATCCACATCTCAGCACCATGGAGAGAGTCACTTTCGTCTCTGATCCTGAGCCAAATCTGTCAAAGAAAATGATGAGCAGCAGTTGGTAGCAAACATCCTTTTTCTCACTCGGTAGACCCTTCGACATACTGTTCTATGATTGCAAGTGAGGATGCACGCAATTCTTGGGGCCAGAAATAGTTACTCTAGTGGAATACCTAACCAGAACCCTGCAACATCTGGGAACCATTTAAAAAGCCCTGCATTTTCCTTCCAGCAGTCATACTATCCGCACTAGGAGCAGTTCATTAGTAAGGAACAACTCGATTTAGGAATTTATTCTTGAAAATAAGTCGGGCTTCACATAATAACCTCTGTGGTTTTTCCTAAATGAAACATACCCTGCGTTTCATTTGTGCCCTGGTCTAATAATACTGGTAAGCAGTAGCCCTTTAATAAAACAACCGATCAAGTTGATTGAAAGTGGCTCAGATTAGCATCGCTGTCATCACATGAAATAAAACAGAAGGGTGATTACCAGGTCATAAACGTTTGACTTTGGTTATAAATCCAAGCCCTAAATATTTTGCCATCACCTGTCATCCTTGGTCACACACCTTTCATGACTTCCTCCCCGGCTGTTTTCGCTAACATTATTCCTTCCGTTCTCCCAACGCCTGCAGTTAATTACGCCCAGCACTCCAGCTCTTAATTACGTGCACATTGCCTCTGCAGAACAGATTGTTGGCACTTAAAGGCTCAGGATCTGTCCTCTAATCTGCTGTCCGCATCTAACCGAAAGTGACCCCAAAATCGTGATTTTTACTATACCTGTACTATGCACCTAATGTAGAACATTATTGGAACAGGAGAACATGTATTGCTGTCTATACAGGAATTTGCCATCTTTAAATGGTGATTCTTGTCTCCCCGACCCGACTGTAAGGTCCCTGTGTGCCTCACACAGGAAGGGGCACCGCCAGGAAGCTGCGCACGAAGCAGGTGTATGAAAGGCATTCTAGTCCAGTGGTCGGCAGCCGGTGGTCCACGGACCACTGGTGGGCTGTGAGGTCCGAAAGGTTGGCGACCGCTGCTCTGGTCTGATGGTCTTGGGTCCTGCAGTCTTTAGGAATTGGAAACAGCAGCTGGAAAAGGTCGCTTCGGTCCATTTTATGCCTGTCACCAAAACCTGTTGTGACAGGTTTTTCAACTATTGAAAACACCAAGTGATCACTTTCTGTAAGGTTAGACACGAGTCGTCGCATAGATCCCAAAATCTGTATTCAAATATAGAACAGTAATGTGATAAAGAGATTATTTGGATTATCCTGCTTTATCAAATTACCATGAAAAACTTTTCCCCGGGTAGTGGAAACTGTATAAGGAAAATGATTTCCCCTAGGCATCCTCATTTCCAGCCCAAGGATTCAAGGATCTTTGGAGAAATGCTTGTTATGGGACGAGGGCAGACAATGCACAGGGTGAGGCTGGTGTGTCCTGTAGTGGCAGATAGTAAGGAAGTGCTCAAACCAACACCCAAGCAAACAGCAAGCTAAGTTGAGGGGGGGTGTCAAAGGGCCATGGGATCCAACTGGAAGTTTCCCATGGCTGAAGACGGGATGATTTGAGCAACAAAGTAAAGTAGGAGTAGATTATAGCACAAAGTATAACATAAATATCCATGAGTTCATATGATACTAATAAATGGTTGAGTAAATCAATGAGTGCAGGAGGAGAGACCATTCTGCTCTGCAGAAGAATTCCACATATTTCATGTAGACGCTCTTCTCCCAAGGAAACGACGCCTAAATCCTCCTTAAGTGTGGGCTACTCATAGTGACTTCCTTCCAAAGAACACAGCATGAAAGGGGGAAAATGGAGTCACTTTCTGGTGGAGAAACCTCGCAAGTACCACCGCAGCCCCGTTGAGCAAGGTCAGCGCCAACAGTGATGTCACGTTGATTTATGTACCTTTGATATGAGGTGATAAAAGTGACACTTTGCCCTTGTATTTCTTCCCCCCCCAACCCATACCCTAAGAAACATATTAGAAAAATTCCGAGAGGGACATTTTACAAAATCCCTGACTACTGCTCAAAACTGCCAGAGTCATCCAAAACAAGGAAAGTCTGAGAAACTATAAAAAGAATCTTAAATCAGAGGCAAAATATTAGCCAGTAAGGTAAGACTAGCCTTAAGGAAACATGACTGCGGAAAGTACTGGTCATCATGATTGAGATCAGGGACAGAAAAAAACACAAAAGGTAAGAAAACCCGAGTAAAGTATGGACTTTAGTTAATAGTAATGTGTCAATACTGGTTCGATAAAATGCACTCTGCTAATGAAAAATGTTACTAATAGGGGAAACTGGATGTAGGGTTTATAACACTGTACTGTGTTCACGATTTTTCTGTAAACCCAATTTTTTTTCTCAATAAGAAATTGACTTATGATAAATAAATTGGCAGAATATTTGCACACACATATTACAAAAGAAAATATACAAATGGCTGTTAAGCAATGAAAAGATGCCCAACCTCATTAGTCATCAGTGATATGCAAATTAATACCACAGTGAAGTAGCATTGCACCTGACAATACCCAGGGATACTGAGTGTTAGTTGCAACTGGAACTCCCCTTCACTGCTGGACAGGATGTAAATTGTAAAACCATTTAGGAAAGCAGTTTGAGGAGCCCTGAGAAAGTGAAACACACACTTTCCCGATGGCCTAGCAATCCAGCTCCTAGATATTTCATTGAAGGAAATGAAATCACACGTCCACACAAAGACATGCACACCTGGTTCCTAGGTTGATGCTCAACCACTGAGCCACGCTGGCCGGGCTGCTTATGATTTTTTTGTTTCCCATAAGACAGTCTTTCTGAGTCAGAAAGTACTTTGCAATAATGGAAAAGGCTTAGATGCGTGGTGTGCATTATTTTTACTTGTCCCCTCCTGAATTAGATGAAATGTTTTTTTTTGTTTCCTAATATTATACTCTTCTCTGAACCAAAATGCAAAATTAATGCATTACATATTTAGTGCCTTAATAATGACATAATATTTACCGTTTGTTTTTAATAGAGTGGCGGCCATTTATATAAAAAGTGAAATATGCATACAATTATTTAGATATTTTGGTTTTATTATAGCAAAGCATCTAAGTAATGATTAAATATTTAATAATTCAAACCCAAATTGTTGCCTTCAAACGTATATTTCATAGCGTTTGAGTAAAATTATTTCAGACCCACCTACTACCAGTTTTTAATTTAATAATGTGTTCTGTTGAGTTTATTTCTCTCACTTATTTCGAACCACTCTGGTGGCTGATACTGAGGCACCGCTATATTTTTCTACTGGCACTAATATTTCAGTGGCTAATATTTTGCCTCTGATTTAAGATTCTTTTTATTGGCAATGAAGATAATCCATGAGGCCCGCTCCTTCTAGAGAACTCTTCCTAGAAGATGTATTACTTTATTATTTAGATATTATTTATTACACATTTCAAACTTTAAATTGTTTGGAGACAAGAATTACTTTTAAAAATATTTTTTTTAGGTTTTAATTCTCCACCTTGTCTTGTAAGCATTAAAAATATTCTTTAGGTTCCAATTCTCCACCTTGTCTTGCCAACAGCATGAATAAATCACTCCCAAGCAGCATAGCAAAGAGAAAATAAAGGTCATAAGGGACATATTAAGGTTATTTGCTAGGACAGTTAAGAAGCATTCATACATATGAGGACAGTCTTAAAATGAGCAGCTTTCTTACCAGGGTGGTTTGCATAATTTGGAGGGCAGCATTTCCGCAGAGCAATAATACAGGTTCTAAACATCAATGCCAACACAAGAGAAAAATGAAAGTCCAAGTTCATTAATTTGCACCTTCCTCCCCTCCCAAATCGGGGAATAACACCACATTCCTTACATTTGAGCAAACCATTAATCTAGAGTTTATTTTTGATATCTTCCTATTTTCCCTAAGTTTAATCAGTCACTAAGTTATGCCAGTTTTAACCTCCAAACATCTCTAGGGATCTGTCCACAGATGAACGATAATCAATCTTATAGTTCATATTGTCACCTTTATGATCATAGACTCCTGCAAAAGTCCCTAAATTTTCTGCACTGGCCACATAATTGTCTTCTTCCAGTAGAAACCTGATCCACCTGCTTAAAACTGACTAACTGCTCAATTGCCCAAAGACAGAGAGCAGTTTTTATCAAGGTCTGTCCAGACTTTCATGCTTTGCCCATAATTTCAGTCTTACTCTCAGCCTCTCCCTTTTCTGTGTTCAACAGACACATCGGGCTCCTCTCGGTTACATGCCTGGGCCCTGCTCCCTCCTGCCACAGGCCCTCTGCACAAGCTGATCCTTGGCCTGACATGCCCTTGTCACTCAAAACACCTGTCATCCGCTAACATTTGTACAGATGTCAGTTCTTCAGAGAAGAGACTCACAGTTCCCTAGAGGGGAGGAGAGGCCCTGTTTACACACCCTTTCTTTATAATATCAACATACACTTTTTACTGCTCTGTGTTTAATAATGTATCAAACACATGCACATTTGGCTCAGCATTTTATTTTAAACAGCAAATATATTGAAACAAATCGTTTTTTGATGAATGAACAAATATTAATAAAGCACCTACTTGGTTCCTGTAGAGGTAACAGGAAGCTCCTAGGAGACAAATTGTTAATGGGTGATAAATGAGCAAACATAAAGGTCATAAAGTGTGTAGAAATACTATGTCATTAGTTCTGTGGATAAGAATAAGGCATATTAACAACAGTATCTCTGAGTTACTGACATTCTGCTCTCTGTCCGCAGCCCATAGGGCCTTGCAGGCATGTTGCTTTAGAACTTTGATTTATTTTGAGTGAGATGAGAAGTCATCGGTGTGTTATGGGCAGGGTGTGATGTTGACTCACTCAGTAAATAAAGTGAGGTGTTCTGAATAAATGAGAAAGGCTCACTGTGGTTGCTCCATGGAGTACAGACTTGATTATGGAAAAAGTAGACGCATGTAGATTAGTTCCCAGGTTACTACTGAAGTGCAGGAGAGGATGTTTGGAATCTGGATATGTTTGGAAGATAGAGCTTGGGATTTGCTGGAGGAGTGGATGGGACTGGTGAAAGGGGGTATTGAGATGACCCCAAGATTATAATCTGAACTCTAGGAGAGCTGCTGTTTGCTGAGAGATGATCATTAACAAGGGGCACGGGTTGAGGTGGGTGGGTTTGGAGAGAAAATCAAGAATTAGTAATTATTTTAATTATTTTCTTCATGGGTGAAAGTATCTCAACACAGCAAATAGCTTACAGCATTAGAGACTCTCGAGCTAGAAATTGTGCTCAGGGCATTCTACATTGAAACACTGACATTGTGCTCTAAAGGAATTATAAAATATGTATATAGTGGTCATTAATTTTTAAGTCATTTTTTTTAGAGTTGGCTAATAAGGCCAATACAGGGCCTGATACGAATCACTCTAGATGGTTTAAAGCCTATGGTTTTAAATTACTGTGACAAACACAATGTTTAATTCAGTAACTTGATTATGTTGGTTTATTGTAATAGATGATGTTTGTTGAGGGTACCACAACATGATGCAATCCCTTACTAATTATTACAATAATTCCCTGGTAGCAGTGATAATCTATGAGAGAAGAGGGAAAAGTTCACATGTAGATAGGCAGAATGTTAAATACTTGAAGACATTCTAAAAGATATTCCTAATTATTATCCTCTTAATGTAGGAGCAACCAAGGGACTTTGCCTGATTCAGCCTGGGCTATAAATTTTTAAAAATTGCCTAAATATTTATAAGCGTAGGCATGCTATCCTATGTATTTGGGGTTTGAACTTATAATACTGTTTTAATTGGGAAAAACTCAGGCTGAGAATAATTTAAAGTTGTCCAGGGTTGATACTGCACATGCTACCTTGCAGGAGTTCATAACATTTATGCAAAAGAAAAGACTCCATTAACCCAAGAGGTTGATTTTTCCAAGATAGACGCACAAAAGATGAGCTCATAATTTATAATTACAAGACATCTGAAGGAAAGGGGCATATTAGCAGAGTTGTCAGGAAATAAATATAACCAGAACCCAGGAACTAGGGATTATGCAATTATTGGAGACAAAATATGTATAACTGTTTTTATAAAAGTGGATTGAAACGTGAGAAAGGAACAAAATGTTTCAAAAAGTTAAAGCAGAGTAGATTTGGACTTATGATGATAGCTTTAACATTTAAGGATCTTAGAAAGTGTCACTTCTGTCTTACAACCAGAAAAATTCTGAAAAAAGATGACTTAAACACATGAGAGAATTGAGGTAGCAGGGGCAAGAACTGCCATAAGTCTTGAGATAAAGGCAAGTACAGAGAATCACAGTGAGATCAGGTTACCATGAACAGAAGCCTCTGGAGCTAGACACTAGGCTCTGATGGAAAAAATAGGCAACCTGCAAGAACAGATGAGTGATGGAAACAAAGAGATGAAAGAATCAAAGGGAAAATGAAAGTGCAGTGGAAATGAAGAATGTCTGATGGGCTCATCAGTTGACTGGGTCTGGCCAAGTAAAGAATGAGTTAGCTTGAAGATATGCCAATAAAAACTTCCTAAACTGAAAAGCAAAAAAGAAAATCAAAGCAAAGCAAAAGTCACAACAGGCTACCCAAGAACTGTGTGACAATTTTTAAAAGGATAACATATGGTTAATTGAAATACTCGAAATAATGAAACAGAAATATTTAATCCAATAAAAGCTAAGATATTTCTAAAATTAGACACCAAACCCCAGAGAATACTTGAAAGGTAACTTAGAACTAAAATCTATACCTAGCTGTATCCCATTCAAATTGCAGAAAACCTAAGACAAAGATGAAATCTTAAAGGAGCTAGGGGTAGGAAGATATCACATTATCTCTAGAGGAATAGGGTAATAATTACAGTGGGATTTTTATCAGAAATCATGTAAGCAAAAAGAGGGTAGTATGATATATTTTAAGCGGAGAAAGAAAACAACAACACACCAACCCAGAATTCTATGTCCAACAAAATTATCCTTCAAGAGTGAAAAATAGAGACTCTCTTGGTCAAACTAAGGCCAGGTGAGCTGAGCAAGTGTGAAGAGTTTGATACACTTTGGTGATGCCCCAATGTGAATAGAGCTAGGATAGAATCATTCAATTGAAAATTGTAATGTGTAACTTCTAATAACTGCATAATCATATATGTGATTATATATTTGGTAAAAATGGGGAAGTTTGAAATATTTGGAATATATATATATACTAGTAGCCCATTTGCAGGAAGAATCCTGCAAGCGGCCGCTGCAGCCTGCTGCAGCCGCATGTGCTGCTGCGGCGGCCTGCACCCGCACGCCGCTGCCACCCGCCCCGCTCCACCCCACCCGGGCTTTCCCTCTGGCAGCCACCTTGCTTTCTGCTTTTCCTCCCTCTTCTAAGTTGTCTTCAGTCTTCACTCCTCCCTTCCTCAGTGTATGCAAATTAACTGCCATCTTTGTTGGGTAATTTGCATACTCGCCCTGATTTGCTGATGGGCGTGGCTTTGGCTGGTGGGCGTGGCTTGGGCATAGCAGAGGTGCAGTCAATTTGCATATTACTGTTTTATTAGGTAGGATATATATACTAATGTTGTTATGGTAAATCTTGAAAAACTAATTAACATCCACATTGTGACTCCATTATGGGTTCAGCTATATTATGTCTGAAGTATTTCAGTTCTAATGAACCAATCCTAATAGAATGAATACATAAGGTAGTAAGGATTTAATGAAATTTATAGTATAAGTGATCATAAAGGACATATCAGGGAAACATAAACATATCAATAGGAATGTTGATATTTTTGTAGACTAATACTTTACTGCCAGTATTAAATATTTCAAAGTGTTTTCAATGATTTGAATATTAGTGCATCTAGTAACATGAAAGAGAAATGAAGTACATGAAAATTTAAATAACATTTTTTAGTCAGACGTAGTCTGTTCTGTTTTGAGGAAAAAAGAGGTAAGAACAGCCTATCAATTAACTGAATTCTCTGGATCCTTTAGCCACAGTAGGCTTCTGGAGGGATTGTGTTGCTGGTAATTATTGTCCACTTCTAATGATATCTGAAGACTTAGAAAAAAATTGTATTCTCCTAAATAATGCCAGGGACTTGAAATACATAGCCTGGGACAAATTTTTAAAATATATTTTTATTGATTTCAGAGAAGAAGGGAAAGAGAGAAACATCAATGATAAGAGAGAATCATTGATCAGCTGCCTCCTGCACACCCCACATTGGGGATGGAGCTCACAACCTAAGGATGTGCCCTGACCAGAAATTGAACCGTGACCTTCTGGTTCATAGGTCGATGCTCAACCATTGAGCCACACTAGCCGGGCAACCTGGGACAAATTTTTAATTTAGCTATTATGTAATTTCTGTCTTTAATATTATATGGCTTACAAAAGAAAACTTAGCATTACTTTTGTGCCTGATTATTAAGGTGCATGTCCAACTACATGAAACGTTAGGTAAGAAAGATTGCAGATTTCAAACAAATATATTCTCTATATGACACATTTGCAAAGATCTTTCTTTAAAAAAAAAAAATCTCCAATTGTTTATAATGTAGCCTTCATCATCTAACAAACTCCTAGGAGATTTTCATGGAAAATATTAAGAAAAATGTTTTGTTTACATTTGTTAATGTATCCTAGTGTGTAGGTATCTGATTTCTACTACTGTATTTACAAGCTTGTAATAGATTCTGAGTCTAATATATACATTGGTAATGAACATTAAGTTATATTCCAGACACCTCTGGAATGTATAATCTATGAAA
Organism: Cnephaeus nilssonii; assembly: GCF_951640355.1. Classification (NCBI taxonomy): domain Eukaryota; kingdom Metazoa; phylum Chordata; class Mammalia; order Chiroptera; family Vespertilionidae; genus Cnephaeus; species Cnephaeus nilssonii. The sequence goes on along the minus strand of NC_137091.1, from coordinate 22,367,679 downwards.
ATACCCTTCCTAAAATCATTAAGATCCTGAAGGAAGGTAATAGAAGGTGGGACATGGTGGATTATTTTGGGGAAGAGATACATTTTGTCAAAATATTTTTTTCTAAAATTGCTCTTTACATTAGCAAATGAGAATACACTATCAAATTACTGCTAGAGAAAATAGTCTGAGTTTGATAGGGAGATATTGTATTTTCTTTCCAGTTTGTTTGAATCCACCTAGGCCTTATGAAATTAAGTCTATCATTTTAATTTGGTTATCAAATAAACCTAACGTTCAAAGAATAGTGGATTGTAAAGTAAGTAGATGTTGATTTTTTAACATCTAGGTTTTACGGTATTGTACAAGGTTTTTCAAGGGGTTGGGAAAAGCCAGTACAGGAGATGAATCAGTAAATGAAAGCAGGTGTTGTTAACAGATCTGGTTGGTATTTTAAAAAAATTAATGGATAAAATGATATTAAGGTCCACATTGATCCAAAATTTGTATTAAATAACTAAATGTGACACATATTGAAACCTTAAGAGTTTGTGTGTGCAGCCGGACTAGTCAAGCCAACTAAGAGTGGTCCCTGACACACAGGCCTGAATCAAAACGAATGACGATTCCCTGACAGAAAATTTCTAAGTAAAAGGGAGTGGGTTAGGCCACTCCAGTTTCACTGTGTCCTCTGTCTTTTTACCTGCAGGTTTATAGTTAAATAGATGGTGGTGATTGTGGGAAGGAGTCGCTAAAACATGGCAGTCTGCAAAACTCTGATTGGGCCACAGTCATTGCTGTTTTTTTAACCTGTTCACTAAGCTTGTCAACCTAAAGAACAATTTGTAATGCTTTCAGTGGCCTCGTAAGATAACACCAACAGCCCTGTCATGAGTTGGAAATCAATAAAGCATTAAAAATGCAAATACGTTCTTGTTAATATGATATAACTGTGAAGAACTTTTTAGACGTTCAATTACCATTTAACACAAAAGCCTGTAATGATTTAATTAGGAATCCTTCACCTAATTGAGGTCAAGATTGTTAGCAGTGGATGTCTAATTAGCTTGCTACAGCAGCTATCTTTTTAGAAAACTCCCTGGATAAAATCCTTCCTTAAAAAGTACCCACCCCCCCCCCACCACCACCACCACCACACACACAACAAAAGGAGTGCATGTAAAAGATATGGAATCCAACTGAAGTCTATTCCTGAGTGAACAGTATTGTGGCACTATCAGACTTCGGATTTTGACAATATAACACATAATATGTTTATATATTGTCCTGGGGGGAGGCAAGCTGGGAGAAGGGACCTTGGGAACTCCTTGTAACTAGTCCTGCAAATTACAGTGAGTATTACATAATTTCAAAATAAAAAGTTATTAAGAACGTATCCAATCTTTCAGAATTATAAGACTACTTGAATTTTCTACTTTCTCTTTTGAGCTCACAAGGATTATTTTAGACAATAATTGGTTCCATGAGAAAAGGCCAATTCAATGTGGCATTTGATATAGATCAAGTAAATACCAGTTTGGTTGATCCAAAATCAATTCAGAAGAACTCCAATCACAGTAGCACTCCTGAGAGGTGCTGCCCTGTGGTAGGGAACTCTAGTTTCTTGATCAATGAGGTGATCTATCAACCAGTCCCACTCCTTGTCCTCTCTACCTGTTTTTCAAAAACTCAACCAGCAGCCACAATATGGATAATACATTTTTAGCTATAGAGATAAAAAGGAGCTGTCCTCTATTACACAATATTTGCAATAACATTTACTCATGGACCTTGCCATTTTTATGAATGTATAAAAAATTAGGCCCTCATTCTTGATTTTAAACTTGATTCTTATTAGGTGTTGATTGAAAACAAGATATAGGTGAAAATAAAGAAATGGGGTATTAGTCAAAATACAGAAGTATAGAAATATATTTATTAAAATGAAAAGATGTAGCTTTAAAATTCATATGAAAGAACCCTTAAAATTGCTTGAATGAGTTATGACTGTAAGCCTCATAAGATGCCATTTTTACACAATGCTGAAGTTACAGTAATCAAAGGGGCAAGTTCTCCCCGTTAGAGGCTGTCCCTCAAAGTCAGCTACCTGTGCCCAGTGACTGTGTGGTAAACACTTTCATTAGGGACACTTCTGGCTGGGTTCCTTTCAATAAAGATGGCAGGTCTGTTATGTAGAATGTGTACGGTGAACTAGAAGCAGAAGAGGGAAGTAAACAACACTTTTGTGCCATAAAAAATCATTTAGTTCCAGATTAGAGTCATTCCAATGAATTTTGGCCCAAAGCAGTCTACATAACTGACAATGTAATTCTAGGTGCTTCTAACAGGAAGTAAGAACAGCTGAGGAGCCAGCTCTTTGGTTTTCTGAAGATGCAACATGTGTTCTAAAACCCTTTACCCAGAAAGCCAATACTGTGTTAGGTAAAATAAATCATCTGTCTAGAATAAATTGACTATGGCAGACATTGATTTTTTACTTTAGAAAAATATGCCAAACACGTTTTTAAAGAGAGGAATTAATGATTTTTTTCTCTGAATTTGTAGACCTTGTTGAAATATTTTCTAATATTTGTACATGGTCTACTTCACTAAAAAAGCTAAGTAGAAACACATGAAATTAGTTATTAACATGCCTTAAAAGTCACAAAATAACCACAAAGAAAGTAGTTTCCAGAGAGAATAGATTTTATATCTTTACATTTTAATTTAAATGCAATTTTTATTTGCTTTCTCTTGCTCTAACAATCAATTGTGAGTGAATTGTGATCTATGTGTTTTTTGCTCTATCTATCCATTTTCCTTATTCTTTTTTAAGAGTGAAAATAATATGACTTTGGTATATAAAACACATTACTGTGCTGCATAAATTCTCATCACCATAATCAGGAGGGACCATCACATTCATATTTTAGAAAGAGGGAAGGTATTGGGCATATCTTGACATTCTCTGTCTCTTCATCAAAGACATATTCAAGTGGGCACTAAGGCTAAAGGACAGCAGCTCTTTCCCGGGACACCTGCAACGGCAGTTATTGTTGCCAGCCTTTCACATGCTTCTTTGTGTCTTAGTCCCTAAGAGCTTGTCTTTTAAAAGCAGTATTGGGAGAGTAACAGGTGGAGAGGATGCCTGCTTACAGCAACCATTCTTGTTAAAGGCAGAGGGCCCTGATTTTGTTCACAGAAGGCATATCTATACCAGCTTGTCGCACAGTTTGGAGAACACAAAAGGGCAGCCCTTAAACTGCAAATAATGTAAAATTAAGAGGGGCAATTAGGAAGTGAGGAGAAGTAGAGATAAATGAATTGAGAGAAGCCACCCAGATGGCTGAAGTCTAGGTAACTAGATGGGGATGAAAAGGGCATGGGAAACCCCTGGTAATAGTCACTAAAGAAAATCTTAAGTTTTCAAAAGAACAATTTGAAGTTGTGATTGTTGTTCCTGTATGTCCCCCATTCTCTGTTTCCCAGAACCTAATTCTTTAAGACCACTAACTACACAGTTGCTGTCTGTGAGGGTTGGCTGTGTTTCAGGGATTGTGTCGAAACAGAGAACTTGTTCTGAGTGGATGCATGGGGAATGGAGACTAGAAAACCCAGAACAGTGAGGTGATCTGAACACATAAAGCAAGACTGGGGAGCCAGCGATGACCAGATGTCACTGCCACTCAGGAAGTGGCACATGTGGGGGGAGGGGGCAGCATTTTGGATATACATAAAGATTGGACTTTACTGCCCTACCTGGTTTGGCTCGGTGGATAGAGCATCAGCCTGGGGACTGAAGGGTCCCAGGTTCAATTCCGGTCAAGGGCACATGCCCGGGTTGCAGGCTCGATCCCCAGCGTGGGGCACACAGGAGGCAGCCGATCAATGATTCTCTCTCATCATTGATGTTTCTATCTCCCTCTCCCTTCCTCTCTGAAATCAATAAAAATATATTTTATAAAAAGTAATAAAAAGTAAAGATTGGACTTTACATGTAAGCCAGTGTTTCTGGCAGGAGTGTACCAGCTGGTGTGTGAGTTACTAGTACACAGGACGCGGTGGACAGAGAATGGTTTACTCAATAAAACCGGGCCAGTGAAAGTGAGATGAGAGGCTGTGTGGCCACTGGCCAGCCCAGTTTCCAGGACAGAAGGGAGTTGCATAGAAGCCTGTTCTGAGGAATGGCAGCCAGAAGCAGTGACCAGCTCCCTCATCTGATCAGAGAGGCAGGAGATGCCAGAGGGTGGGGAGAGATGGGGTGAGGAGAGATGCAGTGGGCGAGGGGAGGATTGTTCACTTGGCTATGCTTGTTCCCACTCCCTTCACAGTCTCCTGTCATTCATAGTGCTTTTCGAGTCACTCCACTCACCTGCACCCACTTCCAACCCCCATACTCCCCTTCAATGCCTCTCAGCAGCCTTCCCAGCCCCGTCTCTACCATTCTTGAAGGCCTTGTGCAGTGGGCAACGGGACAAGGCCCCTCAGCATGGGATCACCAGTGTCCCTCCTTGCGTCAGGGCAGCCCAATCTCTCTCTCAGGGCCGAAGCTCTGCCTCCTTCCTGCTGCAGGTGTCAGATAGGCCGGGTTTGAATGAGAAGCTTCTGGACCTCAGGGCTGGGGAAACCTGTGGTCCTGCCATCCTAAGGCTTGTGCTCTGGCTGCTAGACCTGCTCACAATAAGATGTGCCCGTTTCAGAATTTGCTCCTCTGCTTCTGGCTTTGAAAGGCTGGTCCATCCATCGCCTGTCCCAAGGAATGAGGGTCATAGGTGCTCAGGGGTTCTTCAAGCCCCAGAAAGCATCAATAAAAAGGATATGTGCATTTCCGTTCCACAGGGCTAGGGAGGGTGAGTCCTCGATGCTCTCCCTGCCTCCATCCTGAGCAGGGGCCTGCTCTCTCACCGCCACGTGCAGTGATGAATGGCAGTGAGCCACTTTTAAACGGCTGGACAAGAAAAATATTGGACGCTGAAAGACACTATGTTTCTTGCAATTTTCAGAGTACATGATGGACATACATGTAATCCTGCCTTTTCAGGATGGCTGGGCTTTAGCCAGCCTGGCGTCATGGAAATAGCCATCTTTTTCCTATTTAATGTGCAGCATAAAGTCCAATAGCCAGAGTTAGTTGAAACACTTAATAAGAATAATGGCATTGTAATGTGTTGCCCTGGGAATTGTGGTCTGCACCAAGAAATACACTTTTACTTTGCAGCAGGTTAATTGCAAGATCTCATTTCTCTGGTGTCTGCTTCTCACCTGACTCCTGGGGACTTCAGTCCCTTCCTCCTTATGAAGCTGTTCTTGGGGGTGAGAGAGCAAGCGCTGTTGCATTTCCCTCTTACCCAGCAATGCCCGGGCCTACATTATGTATTCGAATGTCACTGTAAAATTTGAAAGATAAATGAATAAAGGAATAGCATTGATTCTGCCCTTACTCAGAGAATTGTAAGTGTTGTTTGGCTAGGCCGTTAAATAAATTCCAACCTGCAGAGAAGCCTTCGGTAGTGTGTTCATGCGGAAGGAAGTCGTCCCGTGACACTCGGATCCATTCATCTGCGGATTAGCAGGTGCAGAGTCGATCAATTCAAAGGATGAAATGTCAGAGAGTTCTTCAGGGTTTGCTCACAAGTCAATCATACTCATTGTATACTTAGTTTTAAAATACGTTTCATTTTTAAAGCTCCTATTTTATATAGATAGGAGCATTGTGAAGACAGTACAGAAAGTCTCCAGGTAGCTTACATTCAGCTCCCCGGTTGTTAACATCTATGTTAATGTTGGTTACCATGAAGGAACCGACAGTGATAGATTTTTATGAACGAAAGTCCGTAGTATTCAGATTCCCTTAGTTTTGGCTTAATTTCCTGTCCCAGGAGCCCATCTAGGAAGCCTCATTACATTTAGATGCCATGTATCCTTAGGCTCCACTAGGCTGTGACACTTTCTCAGACTGTGCTTATTTTTTGGTGACATTAGGGAAACTGACCAACTACTTTGAGGGATGTTCTTAAATTGGGATTCATCTAATGTTTTTCTTATGATTAGACAAGGGTTATATGTTTGGGGGAAGAAGAACACAGAGTTAAGGTAATTGTAATGTTCCACTGTCAGTTTCTGAGTTTTGACAAATGTACCACGGTAATGTCAGATGTTAATAATAATGGGGGAAGCTGGGTGGCACACGAGAATTGTCTGCTCTATTTTTATGAACTATCTGCACTGTCTTTGCAACTTTTTGGAATATCTAGCAGTATTCTAATATAAGGAGTTTATCTTTTTAAATAAACTAGTTTTTTAAATTTAAGATAAAATAAATCATCCCAAGAAGGATATATATACAGTCATCCCTCAGCATCCGCAGGAGATTGGTTTCAGGAACCCTCCAGATACTTAAATCCACATAATGTTTTCCATATAATGATGTAAAACAATGCATACAGTCAGCCTTCTGCATTCGCAGATTCAACCAGCTACAGTATTTCAGTCCGTGGTCCGGAACCTTGGAACCTGCCAATGCAGAGGGTTCAGCATGTGATAAACAAATATGGACAAACTGGAATGACCCCAATATGTGTTAATGAACAGTGTAAGTCACAGGTAGCAGAAGTATTTCTGACCTTCAGGTCTAAGTAAACCGTAAAAGGTCCAAGATTCCATTATCTTTACATGAGCCAGGTTATCAAGCAGAATTTCTTTCATTTAGAGCGGATGGTATTCCATATTTCTTCCCTGATGTTCTTAATTTTGCAAGCAAAGCTGTTCTTGAATTTAATTTTTTAAAAATGGCTTAAAATGTGCTAAGCCCATTAAATATTGGTGCTTGCCCCATTTTCACTGCATAGAATATGAGAAGAGATATTTTTACCACAGTACGTGGCTTACTATGTAGACATTACAACTGGAAATAAATACAGTCCAAGAAAGTTACAGAATATGTGACAATTTTATTTTATTCTATATTTAGTTAATAGTATGGTACCAATGTGAATTTCCTTTTTAAATTGATGTATATTTGACATACAATATTTTATTACTTTTAGGTATACATCATAATGATTTGACACTTATACACATTATGAAATGATCCTCTATGACAAGTCTAGCTACCATACACATTTATTACAATATTATTGACAACATTCTCCTGACATTTATTTTATAACTGGAAGTTTGTACATTTTAATCCCCTTCATATATTTTTCCATCCCCAACCCCTCCCCTCTCTGAACAACTAGTTTGTTTCCTATATTTATGAGTTTGTTTTGTTTTTAGATTCCACATGTAAGTGAAATCACACGGTTTTTTCCTTTCTCTGTCTGACTTATTTCACTTAGCATAATACCTTCTAGGTCAATCCATGTTGCCACAAATGGCAGGATTTCATTCTTTTTTTAATGGCTGAATAATATTCCAATAATGCACACACATACACACACACATCTTTATCAATCTATTGAGGAATATTTAGGTTGCTTCCATATCTTGGTTATTGTAAATAATGCAGCAGTGAATATAGGGGTTCATATACCTCTTTGAATTAGTGTTTTTATTTTTTTGGATAAATACCCAGAAGTGCAATGGCTGGGTTGTATGCTAGTTATATGTTTAAGTTTTTGTGGACTTTCTATACTGTTTTCCATAGTGGCGCCCCATTTTAATTCCCACCAACAATGTACAAGGGTTCCCGTTCTCTACATCGTTGCCAACAGTTATTTTGGGTCTTTGTTATAATGGCCATTCTGACAGGTGTGAGGTGATATCTCATGTGGTTTTGATTTGCATCTCCCTGATGATTAGTGCAATTGAGCATCCTTTCATGTCTATTGGCCATCTGTATGGCTTCTTTGGAAAACTATCTATTCAAGTTCTCTGCCCATTTGTTAAAGTTTTTTTCTCCTAATTGTTGAAAGTATTACAAATGTTCCACCTTTCCTCCCATTGGCCTCTTCCCCTATCTTCCCTCCCTCTAGGCCAGTGATGGCGAACCTATGACACACGTGTCAGCACTGACACGCGTAGCCATTTCTGATGACACGTGGCCACTGAGGCGGCCGCATGCCGAGGATGAAACATTTGCTGCTCCTGAGGATGAAACATTTGTGAAATAATGTTTTTTCCTCAAAGTGACACACTACCTGAGTTATGCTCAGTTTTTTGGCGAAGTTTGACACACCAAGCTCAAAAGGTTGCCCATCACTGCTCTAGGCCTTCAAGGCACTATTTTCTATGTCCATGGATTATGCATATATGCATGTAAGTTCTTTGGTTATATTTTTCCATTTATTTGCATCATTTCCAATTTCTTTCATCAATGTCTTATAGTTTCACTTATAAAAAAGATATAATGAGTCTAAGATTCACATAATGCCCAATCTCCCACTTTATACTTAGTGACAAAATACAACATATTAAAACCAACCAAATTAAATTTAGAAATATGTATTATGCCAATATAAATGCATAAAAACCACAAAACAGTATACCGAACTATATAAAAATATGCTTTCTATTACAAGGAAAATGGCAATTAATTTCTTTGTATTTTTAGTATCTAATAAGCAATATTTAGTAATCATAAGTAGAGGACACAATATGTAATTTTGATCTTGTCAATACTACTAAGTAGAATGTGGTGATAACTAGATGATCATATGTATTTTTCAAATTTCATAAAAACAATTATAATCTACTTAGAAAATAACAGTTTATATTTTGACATTTTTTTCCTTCTCATATCAATATTCTAGTACTTGGCATAGACTGAATCTCATTAACAGAAGCCTAAAATTGAAAGTTGAACAGCTGGGGTGTTGAATCAAAAACCCTGCATAGCAAAAATCAAAGCTTTGTACTTAATTACTTAGCATAATATAATTATTTCAGAAACTACTTGATTTTGAACAGTGTGAGCTTTATTTTACTTATCCTGTATGCCACTTCAAGTAAGGGAAATATAGAGAAAAATGCGGTGATGCATATTCATTTTTCCTTTTATAAATAGTGACACTACTTTCAGTTGAAAGAAGAATGGAGAAGAAAACACTGTTCAGGAGGAGTTTGGGAATTAAGAAAACAGCATCACTGCCCCTTTTGCATGTAATCCATTCTTCTGCTAAAGGGTAAATTTGACATTCTTCCAACAACCATTAAAACTATCAAGAAACCCTTGAAAATAGCATTTAAAAAATCAATAGTGCCCCTTCACATCTTTTGAATTGGTCAATCTTGATTGCCTAGTTCCCTGAAACATTTTGGAATTCCCATGAGGATTGATGGCATAAGCCAGTGTCATGAAAACCATTAAAGAAGAGACACACCAAACTTAGAGAGCAAGGTATTGTAGAAACACATTAAAATGTTTCCTCGGGGGATACCATGACTTAAATGTTCCTACCTCCTGGGTCAGTACTAATCATTATTACAGATGGGTAGATTATAGATACTACAAGTTTCGTTTAAAATAGAATATAAATTTGCAAGCATGGGTTTCTTTTATAGGGAAGTAAGGAACAAATTGAAAAATCCAGGTGTGATTTCCAGCCAAAGGTGTTATGTGAGCAGAGTCCTCTACAGAGGTCAGGAGCTCTGAGAAGGCCCGCTCCTTTGACTTTGCTTTGATTCCGCTCTCAAGACTTAGGATTGAAAAAGGCCCCGAGAGTCACTGTCATCCTGGTTCTTCCCTCCACACTCCCCACGTCCCTCTCCCTCATGGCAACAGAGCTGTGTCATGTTTCCCAAGGTGATCATGTGATCATGATTGTATATGCCCTGCTGTAATTTAGGGACAAGAGCCATTGTGTCTGCAATGTGCAAGGAAGAGGGTGTAGTGCATACGAAAAGAATGATAAAAGTACTTGAGTAAAGCCACACTGTAAAAGTGACGGTCAGATGAGTTGGATTTGTGAAAATAAATAATTAATTTTAGAATAGTTTGATGTACCTATAGTTTGATATATCAGTTGATTTTTTAAAAAAGTTGGATTTTTAAAAATAACCTGTATTCCTACTCTAAGTTTAAGGTGTAACACACTCAACAGGAGGTAGGAGAAGCTGCTCCTGAGGCCTGCATTGGAATCAGGAATCTGGCTGTGCCTGTTGCTAGAGCTGATTTACCATTTGCAGTTAATTGAGACAATGCATGTCATGGGCTGGATTGTGTTCCTGCAAAATTTATATGCGGAGGTCCTAACCCCAGCACCTCAGAATATGCCCATATTTTGAGATGGGACCTTTAAAGAGGTAATTAAGTTAAAATGGGGTCATTGGGGTGCACTCTTATCCAATATAACTTGTATCCCTGTGAGACGACTTCAGGGATACAAGGTAGGCGATAAACAGAGCGAGGAGGCCAAGTGAAGACACAGGCACAAGACAGCCGTCCTCAAGCCAAGAAGAGAAACACACCAATCCTGAAACACAACGATCCTGCTGACACCTCAATCTTGGACTTGTAGCCTCTAGACTGTTAGAAAATTAATTTCTGTTGTTTAAGCCACCCCGTCTGAGATACTTAGTCACACAGCCCTAGCAAAGTAATAACAGACATTTGTTTGTACGCTCATCTACTAGTTCCATGAGCAGATTCAAGATGGTTTTTCCGTGAGTTATAACTCACTAACTGCTCAAATATTAATTAACAGCATTCATTTCTTTCTTTCTCACTTAGTTATTACGTTGGTTTTCTTCCAAAGCTTGATGCTCCCTGGCTTGGCCGTTCACGTTTAATGAAGAAGACGCTGTGACAGAAAGCTTGGCGTGCTGTTTCCGAGCTTCATGTTAGGCGGGGCCAGCAGAGTCAGTCTTCATGGGGAGGTGCCCGGGGCCAGAGTGGGAAGGCTTCGCTCTGGGGGCAATACCCACCCTGCTACCCGCTCTCTCTTCGGACACTGTGTATCAGGCCTTGCCTGAAGAGTTCTTCAGTGACCGGCCTGGTTGTCTCACTTTATAGTACATGAGGTTCAAGGAGCAATGGTGGGAACTCGGGGTTTAAAATATTGCACATACTCCTTTAATCATTCTTTCTCTTTAGCTCTGCCTCTTGTTCCTGTCCTCACAACACCAGCTGCCTCTGCTTCTAGATATTTCTGGGACTCTACCCAGCAGGGCATGTTGATTCTCTACTCTACCCTAGTCATCCCCTCTCCTCAGTTTCTTCCACCAAATTTTTCTATCCACTTTCCTTTTTTTTCAGAAAAATATAAAACCTCTAATCTAGGGGTGACTCCTCCTCTTGTATGTTACTAGTGTGCCATAGGAGGCAGAAATAAAGAGGGATCTTTTGTACTAGTACTAGAGGCCCGGTGCACGACATTCATCCACTGGGCGGGGGGGGGAGAGTCCTTCAGCCCAGCCTGCGCCCTCTCGCAGTCTGGGACCCCTCGGCAGACATCCCCCGAGGGGTCCTTAGCGCTGCCGTGGAGGCAGGAGAGGCTCCTGCCACCGCTGCTGAGCTTGCCAGCGGTGAGCCCCACTCAGCTCAGGCCTTCTGGCTGAGCAGCATGAGCACCACTCATTAAAAGCCAGGCTCACTGCTCCTTAGCGCTGCCTCGGAAGCAGGAGAAGCTCCCTCCACCACCCACTGCGCCAGCCGTGAGCCCGGCTTCTGGCTGAGCGACGCTCCCCCTGTGGGAGGGCACTGACCACCAGGGGGCAGCTCCTGCATTGAGCGTCTGCCCCCTGGTGGTTAGTGCACATCATAGTGATCGGTCATTCCACAGTTCAGTCGATTTGCATATTAGGGTTTTATTATATAGGATTGGCAGCCAGGGACAAAGTATTCGTATTGCAGAGTAGTATCAGAGAGACCCTCTGCCCCATAAGAGAGAGCCAGCACCCATCAGCCACGGATGAAATCTTTTGTCCATATGTCGGTCAACTGAGACCTCTGCTGTCACTCTCCTCAGTCCCTCCCCCACCTCCAGTACCAGAAGAGCCATTGTAGCCTAGTGAGCAGTGATGGAGGAGGAAGGACAAACACGTGGTGGGGAACTAAAGGAGGACTGACCATGGTTCTCCATCCTCCGTGATAACCTGAAACACAGCTTCAAGGCTTACGTCTACCTAGGACTAGACATTTTAATTACTAAAAAAGGCTGAGTGTGACTAAACTTATCCAAGAGTGCCTGGGGAACTGAGACCTGCCTGACTGTTCACACAGTAGAAAGGAGAGTCAAGAACACAGAGAGGATGGAAAAGGACTATGACCAAATCTTCACTAATTGACTTTTAAGAGAATGTTTTCATTTTACCGAACGTGTTCTGATGACAGCTTACAGGAGGATTTGCTCTTAATTTTGCTTCTTAAAAATGTTTTGTTGTTGTTAATCTTCACCTGAGCATATTTTTTTTCCCTTTTATTCTCAGAGAGAGTGGAAGGGAGAAAGGGGTGGCAGCAGGGAGTAGGGGGAGAGAGAAACATTGATGTGAGAAAGACACATCGATTGGTTGCCTCACACCAGTACACGCCCTTGACTAGAATAGAACCAATGACCTTTCAGTGGGAGGGCTTGCGCTCTAACCACTGAGAATACCAGCCAGGGCTTAAAAATTTTTTTTTCAAATACTTTTGATTGGTATGTGAAGTAACAATTATTTCACATTAAGTGCATCTTTCTTCTTCTAATGTTTTATTAGTGTGATAATCTGATGGTGTTTAAGCATATGTGCAAACTTCTCAGAGGTAAAAAAAAAAATCTTGATACACAGCTCACAAGAAACAAAAATAAACATTTCAAATTTTGCTATCAAGTTGAAACTTCTGAGATGATGAATCATCATGGTGTTGGAGCAAGATTTTAACCATTTCATTTTCAGTTTGCCATTTATTGAGCAAATAATGAAGTTCCTCAAGAAGTAATTTGACTCAACTGTACCTTTTTTTGTTTGTACTGAGATGCTATATGTGCCATTTATATTACACATTAAATTAATTCTAATTAATTTCCTCTTAGAATGTGGATGAGGGAGGGTATCCATTCAAGTGTTTTGCACAATTGTTTTTCTCTTTTTAAAAAGTTCTTGAAAAGATTTCATCATTCTGATGCAATGGAATTATATGGATGAGAGGCAATGCTGTGCTTTAAGCCCACCTTAAAGATGAGATTTTCAAAAACATCAATTTTATTGAGATATCCTTTACATACCAATAAAATGTACTCATTTTAGCGCACTGTTCAGTGAGTTCTGACAAATGCATATACCCATTTGAGCATCACCACTTCTGAGACAGAATATTTTTACCAACCCGAAAATTTCCCTCAGACCCATTCGCAGTCAATTCCCTTGACACCCAGGAGTAGGCAAAAACTGAGAAGCCTTCTGTCACTCTCGGTTAGTTTTGCCTTTCCTAGAATTTCAAAGAAACTGAATTGTATACTCCTGTGTGTCAGGCTGCTTTTGTTCAACATGATGTTTTTAAGAGCCTTCTGTATTGTGATGTACATCTGCGGTTCATTTCCTTTTGTGGATGCCTAGTAATTCCATCTCCCTCACTCGCTCTCTGCTGTTAGCTGTGATCTGTGCCTACACCTGGAGAATGAGACAGGGGACTTTGTCCCCAAACATGCCTTTTCTGAAGTGTATAACCTTGAGCCAATTCCACTCAGCCAGACTGTTCAGCTTGCTCGATGTGGGGTGATGATGGAATGTTATTTTGTAAACCCAGCAAAGGTTTACATAAGAGACACCGGAAGGCAAGTGATGGGAGTGCCCTTTAAGCATAAAGATGCCAAAAAGTAGCGTGAGGAATAACAGCTCTCCCTGTGAACCCAAACACCTATGTTTTTGAGCCCGATCGGGGAAGCCACCATAACTGTACTCTATTTTTATTCTTTATGTCCTCGTTTGTGGGAGGGTAATAGTTCCGGTATTTATTGCTGTGAAAATGATGATTCTCTCATCTATGGAGGGTTGTGTTCTCAAATAGGGACTAGGCAGCTGCCGCAGAAAGGGTCTTTAGGAAACATATTTTTATCCCTAAGCAGGTATATACTCATATTTGTGTGAAGTCAAATGAAAAATAAATGGAGAAATAAATAACAGATAATAGATAGGAATGCAGTCTAGAAGCACGCCTTTTCCAAAGTGCTCTAGTTGCCCTTAATATATCATTATTGTGCTCCTTGTAGAGTATCATTTGCTCTTCTGTGCTCTACACAGTGTCCCAGTCATGTTCAGGGAAGACCACACGTCACGTGTTTGCAGGCTCCGTCTGGACTCAGCTTTGCGTGGTGATGTGGCCTGTGCCAGAACCCTGCAGACTAGTTGGACATGGAAGTGGGGGTGTCAGATGACCGAGTGTGCAGGAGTCCTCCTGTGGAGACTCTCAGAGAGTGATACACGACACATACACCCACGAGGATTTCGCACACCACAGTGAGACATTAGCATCTCCTGGTGAAACAGGTCTAGAGGCGCCTCCATTGTCAGTTCCCTGTGGTGACAGGAGCTACAGGTCACCATGGGAACAGTGACGCGGTGCCCTGACCACAGCACAGGGACATGGTGCCCTATCACCACCCGGAAGAGGATGTTTCAGTGCATTTCCACCACTGCTGATGTCATCTAGGGTCACGTCACGGTGTGATTAAAGGCATGATTGCAGCCCCTTTGCTAATGGCTGTTTGTTGTTCAACCAGAGTTACAACTGTCCATACTATTCCACTTTGTGGGGAAAAGTGACAGATGGTTTTGTATGTGGGGAAAAAAACAACTAAAAACATTCCTAGTGTTCCCCCTTTGAACAGTAGATCACAATAATCGCCAGCTGTCCCGTATTTGTCACACTCCACGAAGAATCTGTAACAATGGAGTAGGATTTATCGTTCGTATTTTTTTAAGTGGACATATCTCAATTAGTACAGTACTTCTCATTGTTGAAGTAATTATTTGTAAAAAGGCTTTTGATAAATACATCTGATCTTTTCTCACTTCAATTTTGTCAAGTGCTGGTGCAGAAATGAATCAAATTCTGCACTTAGTCCCTTGAATTTTGTATTTCTATCATTTCAAGAATGCCTCTTGTCACCGTGACTTCTGAAGGAGAAACTTATTTTTCTGAGAATTAAATGACTGCAGGTGAGCTTTTAATACATCGAAACAATGCAGAATATTGTGTCTCATCTTTACTTCAAAAGGTTGGTCCCACCTGTGCATATTTACTTCTGTGCACGCAATGTGGCCTTTTTGTGCAGTCTTAATGACTTTTAAATGTTCTCACCATATACGTCCAATCTTAGGACCCAATAGATGTCAGTGATTGCTGTCTTTTTGGAAACAGCTTATAAACAAAATATTCCTTGAAACTGTTAGTCATGAAATAGGCTATTCAGAATCTCATAACAGTAACCTTTCTAAAACATTTTTCACAAAATATCTGAGAAATACCTCTTCTACCCATTGTGTATTCTCTTTGATAGTTTGTAAATATTACTGAGGACATGATTTTGGGGGAAAAAAAACTTTTTCATATAATAGCGTTGAGTCAATCTCATCTTTCTCTATGGTTTACCCTTCTGGTCCTATTGGAATTTTGCCATGATTGATAATGTTGGGGAAAAAAGTCAATATTCATCTGAAAGTTAAGCATACCTTAAAATAGCTACAGCTTCTTCAAAATCCCCTGACAGAGGATAAAAGTGGGAGGGGGAAATAGAAAGAGAAACCAGTCTTCAATAATGGTGATTGAAATGCCCTATTTTTACAAATTTTACAGGAACATATTATCTCAGATCATGTCCAGGGTCTTCAAAGCTGCCTGTGTAACTGAGGCACCCAGAAGTTCAGGTCTCTTTGAATCTTGACAGGAGACTTTTCTTCTCTTTGATAATAGAAACCTCTGTGGCTCCCTTAAGGTATAAAGAATAGCCTCCTTTAAGTATTGAAGGTATATAGTAAAAAAAGATGAACTCTCCCCCTGTTATTGGCTTCTTCCTCCAGGTGGGATGATAGACATGGAAATCTGGGACATGGGAAAGGGATAGGAGCAGCCTCTCTCTGTGCCACTCCTCACCTTCCCCCCTAAGCTTCTAGCCACCATCCCAGGGAGGGGGGACAGAAACAGGTGGCAGGAACGTTCCTGGTTAACTGGCACTGTTGTGTGTTGGCTTCATTCTCTCTAGACCTGGGAGGTATCAAAGGCAGGTTCTTGCTCCTGCCTGGGTGTTTTCATAACTTCTTCAGAGCTCCCCACACCTGTCCATCTGCTGGTTGCCCAGAACTGCTGGGGGATGTTTGCTGTGACACCTGTTGCCACTCCTCTCTTCACCCCTAGTTTCAGGAACTTCAAGCCACACATTCGCTCCCATTGCGTTCTGTCTTCTTCCCAGGTGGTTTAATGGCACGGATTTCTCTGGAGAAATCGTCTATAAATATCCTTTCTATTAGCTAAAACTCCTAAGGCACACTGTCCCCTCAAACTGGGTGTAGTTCTTCCCATTCCCTTTTGATATCTACATCTTAATCTGACTCACAACACACTGGGCTATGCAATGTCTTTTCTTAAAATATATTTTTATTGATTTCAGAGAGGGAGGGAGAGAGATAGAAACATCAACGATGAGAGAGAATCATTGATCGGCTGCCTCCTGCACACCCCCTACCTGGAATAGAGCCCGCAACCCGGGCATGTGCCCTTGACCGGAAT
Organism: Cnephaeus nilssonii; assembly: GCF_951640355.1. NCBI lineage: Eukaryota > Metazoa > Chordata > Mammalia > Chiroptera > Vespertilionidae > Cnephaeus > Cnephaeus nilssonii. Next base: position 22,351,052 of record NC_137091.1, on the reverse strand, counting down.
CAAACCCGGGACCCTTCAGTCCTCAGGCCAACGCTCTATCCACTGAGCCAAACCAGCTAGGGCTATGCAATGTCTTTTATATCTAGGTGCTTCACTCCAAACCTTCACTGAAGCATCATTACTTTTGGGCGACCTTAAATGATTTGGAAAGTCTATCCAATTATATTTCTTTGGGTTGCAAAAGATCTCAGAAAATGTAGGCTTTAGTAGATCAAAATGGGACTCAAATCAGTTATTGAATTTGAAAACGCAGACTGAAGAATCTCAGAGGAAAGGGGGAAAGGGAGGGGGTAGAGATTAACCACAGAATTCATATGCATATATGCATAACATATGGACACAGACAATAGTGCAGTGAAGGCCTGGGGGAGGCGGGAGCGGGGTGGATGGGGTCAATGGAGGAAAAAGGTGGGAATCTGTAATACTTTCAACAATAAAGATAAAAAAGTCAATTATAAAAACTTAAGAAAAAATACTACATTTTTAAAAAAAGAAAACACCATTATGATGTTGAGGTCTCATTAAATCAATCAATTTTAAACATAGACTCTTTCTTCCAAGCTTAACTTCCTTATAAACATAAGTAGAAAATGAAAACTTTTGCTTTTCATAGCTTTTTCACAGTTTACATTACTGTAATTTCAGGAGCTAAATCAGATCCTTATTTTTACTTACGTTCAAGTAGGGTTTTTCTTCTTGCTAGCCCCTTCATTCCCATCCTGTTTTCCACACACATACGGAGACACTTCCTTCTTCTGTGCTCTGTTCCAGCTGTACAGACTGTTAATTATTTGGGCAAGATTCAGAGCAAGGCTGAAACTAAGTGATTTGCAATTTCTATTTACCCTAGACAGTCGGCTTTCTCCACAGTACCTTCAAGCTCAGTAGAAAAGGCAGGCTTAATTATAGAAGTCACAAATAACACTGAACAAAATAATCATTTCCAGCCTTTTGTGAATCTTTAAGAGATGATGTAAAAAAAAGCCAGTTTTGTCTGCAAGAACTTCTGCCAGGAAAGGCTTTGTTATTTATTCAGCATTTTTCTACTCTCCCCTCAATCTGAGCTAATTTACCTTAAAGTACTGTTGGCAATGGTCCTCATTTGTGCATATGGTAAATACAGTCATTCAATGTGTAAGCTCTGTTTGACATAAAACACCAAAATATCTCTGTAACCCCCCAAAATCTAGACAAAAAGTGTGGTGATGGTCAGAGGCAGTGGATGGAGGTAGGTAAACGGAGAAAATAGAGGACATCTGTAATAGTGTCAACGAAAGAAAAGATAATATTTCCTAGATAAGACTTTTCTAGGAATTTCATTTTCTGTTCCTCTAACTCTTCTTATTCCTCATAACAACCTTCCTTACTAGTGTGTTTCCTTTTTAAATAAGTCATTTTATGGAGTGAGCTACATTTTTAATTTTACACGTGGGCGGTATGTAAACTGATTCGTTCCTCCCAACATTAGTCCTCTTATTTCTTCATGATAGATCCCAATATTTAGCCGCGCCCTTGCCATGACTGCTTTCCCCGCCTTCTTGTCAACGAAGTACAATAGCTCTATGTTCTTTTTGAGCTGTAAGGAGAAATTCTGTGTGGTAATTCCAAAACTCCATTTTAAATGGGAAAGACTCTACATTTTAGAAGAGATAGCAAACATCTACACGTAAGATTGGAGATGGCCTGGAACTGTGGCATCCATTGCAGCACTGTGCATAATAGCTCAATTTGAGAGCAAGCTCAAGACTCAGCAGAAGGAGATTAATTAGCTAAATTATTGTACCACGATAGTACCAAATCCTCTGCAACCATTCAAAGCAGGTTTTTCAAGGGTACTTAATATAGAAACATATCTCATTGTTTACATTCCGTGACAGAATTAATTACACTATGTGTTTCTACATAATGGAAAGTTATACATCCTTAACATACTGTTTCTGAAGATTACTAATAACATGGGGAATGTTTACGATATTATGTTCAACACAAAAGCATAGTGTTCACTTGTACAGAATGCCTATATATGCCCAGAACAAATCCTGAAAAGAGGTAAGCAAGGATGTTCACCACTGCTTTGATATAGGTGGTGAGGATATACACATGATTTTCTTTTTCCCCCTTCTTTAAATATAGTTAAAACTTTCTACAACGAACAAGCATAATCTTTATAGCAGAAATACACTTAGAACTTATATTTCTAAGAACAAATACGAGGGCTGTAGAAACTTCACGTGAAATGAGAGTTGAGGCGGTTTCCTTGTTTGGCATTTCGGAGGTAATTGAAGAACTTCGCCGGAAGATTTTCAGTGAAGTTGATGGGGGTGAAAGTCAGTTTGCGATAGATTAAAATTTAATATGGGAAACTAAATATGCTAGTGTGTTTAAATCCTATTTCCAAACAACTTGCCTATGAAAGGATGGAGAAAGATAAAACAGTAGCTAAAGAGGGACTTGAGGTTAAAAGGGGGCTGCATTTATATTTTATTAGAAGATAGTAGAGGATACACAGGCAAACGCTGTGAGTGTAGGTTAAAAGCCTCAACTTTCTCTGTGAAGAAAGAAGGGGAATTATCAGCAGAGGGACGTGGCGGGTGGCAGGGTGGACCCTGTGAGGAGAATAATAACGAATTAAAATCATCTCTGTGATGAACAGCGCAGGGAGCTGACCAATGGGCTGACGGTATTGCTGAGCAACATCTGAGTCTGGCTGCCACGGGGGGGGGGGGGGGGGGGGGGGCAGAAAGCGTGATGACACCAATCTGCTCAGAGGTGTGATTCAATCTTCACAGTCTGCAGGAGGCTGGGTGCCGAGTGGAAAGGTGGATAACTGGACTGATTCAGAGCTGAGAGATTAGAAGTTTGGGTAGGGAAGTGGGACAAAAATTATAACTCCTGTGCAACTTCAGTGACAGGGAGCCGAGGGAGTTGGAAGGTTTTGTTACTTTATGAAGGAGTTGAGGTGTAGCACTCAGACCAGATAATTCAGAGCAGGCCCTCGAGCAGTCTTGGGTCTGTTAATTGCTAATGGGTGTCGTTTATCATCACGGCTTCTTGGCAGGATTTTATCATAAAGCTGATCTGACCAGGGAATATTTTCCAGGCTCACTTCCTTGTGTTTACTTTTCTCAGTTTCATAAGGGTGTTTGAATAGAGAAGCAGTAGCATATAGCCCAGAAAGATGTGGGGTCATTGGCTTCGGAGAATCAAGTTGCTTAGATGGAGCTGGTGAGGTTTGCCGTGTGGTCCTTGCAGGTAAGGGAGGCTTCCGGAAAGAGAGAAGAACCCCCAACACCCCCCTTTATGCTAGCTCCCAGAGAGCTGTGCTTTTATTGAGCATCATCATGATAATCAGGTTTTGTATCAACCATGAGCAAAAACGTGTGTGAAGACTGAAAGTTGATTTTCTCTCTCTGATTAGAGGAAATAAGGTAGAAGCATAATGTCTTTTTAAAATATATATATATGTAAATATACATTTTCTCATTAGGGTGATACAATAATTCACTGAAATTGTCATCTCATGCTTTTCCAATTACATTAGAAAGCAGACATTATTTCTATTCTGTATCATCAAGAAAATTACTTTTAATCATTACTACCACCGCCTCTCTCGGCTGTCTGGTTCTTTCCAATCACATAGTCAGAGGGTTACAGTAAGTCCATCATAAACATCTACATAATTGGTGATGAGATGGAATGTCAGTATCTATGAAACAATGCACAGATAACCAGTGGGATAGATTATGACCTCATAATATGAGAGGGGCCACTATAACATATATAGTGATTAGTATTATAGATTAATTTTTCCACATCTAATTATGGACTCATCTACATCTATTCAGTGGTATAATGAATAAGAGACCTTGTGGATTTCAAAACATCAGCCACAAATAAAATTAATAAATGCTTCATAAGCAAGTGAGGAAAGTACACTTTAGCATTTTCAGATCAATATTTGTACTAAATTTCCACAAATAGCTACAATGTGTCTTAGAAAATGCCCCTAAAGGCAAGTATTTATTAAGAAAGTTTAATAATGATGATGACACTTACTGAGCATATACTCTGTGCCTGGCAGTGTTCTAAATGCTTTATATGCATTATCTCATTATTTTTTTAAATCAGATAAGTATTATGATTGTCATTATATTAAAGGAAAATGGACTAAAATCCTAGTAAAGAGAGGTAAGCTCTCATGCTAGAGATTCTATACCTGCCAGTACTTAACTATCACTTACCTTATGCAAGATTTTATATATCACTAGTGGCCCGGTGCATGGGGTGGCGGGGGTTGTCCCTCAGCCCGGCCTGCACCTTCTCCAATCTGGGACCCCTCGGGGGATGTCCGCCTGCTGGTTCAGGCCCGACCCCAGGGATCGGGCCTGAACCAGCAGGCGGACATCCCTCTCACAATCCGGGACCGCTGGCTCCTAACCGCTCACCTGCCTGCCTTGCCTGCCTGTTCGCCCCTAACCACTCTGCCTGCCGGCCTGATCACCCCCAACTGCCTCCCCTTCCAGTCTGATCGCCCCTTACTGCCCCCCCTGCCGGCCTGCTCGCCCCCAGCTGCCCCCCCTGCCATCCTGCTTGTCCCCAACTGCCCCCCCCTGCCATCCTGCTCACTCCCAACTGCTCCCGCCCCCCGCCAACCTGATTGCCCCTAACCACCTCTGCCTTGGCTCCGCCACCATGGCTTTGTCTGGAAGGACATCCAGAAGGTCTCTTGGAAGGTCTCCAGGACTAATTAGCATATTACCCTTTTATTAGTATAGATTATTTGTTATACTTACAATAAGGTGAAGTTGTTAAATTTTATGGTTTCTAAGAATTATCAGATTTTTTATGTAGTTATCCAATGGGATTGATTATTTTTGCTTTCAACATTGTTATTATACTGAGCTTCTTTTCTGTCTAGAGGCATACCATTTCAAAAACTGAATTGATACAGGCAGTAAAATCTATGACTGTGTGACAGTGTCATTAACGGAATGATAAATTAACCTTATACACCTCCTAAATACAGAACGAGAGACCATATTAAAACTTGTTAACGCTATATATTAAAAATATGATTATTAGTACATCCCAACGTTGACTGTAAAAGGGGGACAGTGTTGTTTGGTTCTGATTTCCCTCTTTGTAGTCATCTTACCTTTGAGGTTCCATGGAATTTTAAGGCACATTAGTCTAATGAAATGCGCACATCATTTTCTCAGCACCACTGAATGTACCTGTTGGATATTTACAAATACATCTAAGGAGAAACTTAAAGAAGGCTGTGCTTATTTTTATTAAAACTCTGCATGCATACTTAAATTACTCTCCTGAGAAGCACATGGAAAATATATAAGAATTTTCTTTAGGAAGCTTTGCAAGCACACATTAATTATTGTCTCACACAGGCTAAAGGAGTTTTTATTATCAACATTCCCCATGAGGAAGGGGGGTGCAATAAAGTTTATCTAAATGGGGAAAATTGAACTGATTAGGCCTGGGAAATTACAACCGGCCCATTATTTGGAAACATCGAATGATTTTCCTGTCAAACCTTATGAATTGGTAGGACTGAATTGGAGATTACAGGGCATTTGTGGGAAAACATTAGCTCAGGAAGTATGGTTCCCAGAGGAAATTTTGATATTTAGTCCAAGGAATTATCAGTTGAACTCATTTGTATCAAGAAAACCTACAATGGTGAAGAGTTTAGCATTTCCTGACCCACCCAGCATGCCTTTCCTACAGCAGGTCCCCTCAGGAAGATTCTACAGGGATTCCCTATATATACAACCGGCCTCTGAAAGAAATGTTTTAAAAAATACTTTTCTCCAGAGACCATTTTAATAGGGCCAGGACTTTCTTACTTGTTCCCATTTGTTTGGAAAGTTTTCATTCACAAAACAAAATAAAGCCATCCCTCAACTCCCCGTGACCACTCACATTCACCGGTCCAGAGTCTGCCTCTTACAGTTGTAGTTTTCCTTGATACAGTTGAGTTCAACGGATCCTCCACAGGACAAATTAAAGTATATTAATGAGCACTGTTTATTTTCCTCTCACTACTTTCATTTATTTTTATGTAAAATGGAAAATATGAAAATTGATTTATCCTATATAATAAAAGGCTAATACTCAAATTGAAAAAAAAAAATCTCATGCTCCCCAATCATTCTTCCTCAGTTAAGGCTCCCCATGAAGGTCCTCCCAGCTCCCACTCAGTCCTATCTGTTCTGCCTCCTGACTTTGGCACTAGCTTGGTATTCAACTGACCTGAGTTTAGAGGCTAGATCGGCCCCTCTCACTTGTCTGATGTGGGACATGTCACTTAACTTCTGTGAACCTCAATGTTCATGTCAAAATGCAGTGTTTGTAAAAATTAAAATAGATGTTGTGTGTGAAGGTTATTTGTTCACACACTATGTCATAATTACATATAATTAGGGAGGCTAAAAAATAAATGCAAACTCGAAAGGACCAATATGCCAAGTTGTAGTTTATAAGAGAAGTATTATATTGAAATGTTTTAAAAATGACAATCAGGGTAAGGTGAAAAACAATGAAGTTTATCATAGGGCTGTCACAAGTCATCATATTTTTTAAAAGTAGAGTGTCTTAGTTTGCTTTCAAATGCAGGATGGCAATTCAAGATTCGGACATTATGCTGTGTAAGCTTCAGCAAACTAGGATTGATGTGTATGTCACCTTTAAGTCAGTGAGAACTTATTTTTAAAAGCAATCTGTGATGAACAGAAATGAAACAGGCACACTTCAAGTTAAAACATAAAAATGTAATAGCTATAATTCTCATGATCATAAATGGAGCCTTACATGTATGGGCAAGAAATACTATTAAGAAATTACTCTCTGTCACACATTCTTCTAAATGTTTTATAAGCTTCACCTCATTTAATCATCACACAACCTTATGAAGTTAGTAATGTCATTAGCACCGTTTTACAGATGACAAAACTGAAGCTCAGTGAATGTATGGAACTTGTCTGAAGTAGTGAGTAAAATAAATAGCAAATCAGAATTGGACCCTCACTTTCTCACTGCAAAGTGAGGTCACTGTCACCAGAAGAGCTCCCTCCCTGTGCCCCTGTGGTTGTTAAACACATTAAAATTGGCCATAGTGGGGATATTTACACCACAGCAATGGATAGGTGTTACCAATCAGAGACCCCCTCCCTGCTACCAAAGCCCCTTGCCAAACATTCACCATCATACCACTGAATTAAAGTCTTTTGCACCCTAAGGTGCACTAGTGTTCTTTGTAGATTTCCCTTAAGCCTGTCCTTGTGTCGATATCTCTTTGTTAGTCATTCTTCAGTTAGTCCTTTTGAGTGTGTCTCCCTTTTCCATACTAAGGACACATTTAACCAATATTAGGTCAAACAGTAGCTGAGCCTAGATTTTAATACCTTAAGTGATGCTTAAGAAAATTGAGGAATGAAGGATGCCTTTACATCAGCTGAATCTGTAATGTTAATCATGAATATGCTAATGTTTTCCTCCTGCCTCTGAAATTTAAAGGATTTCCTAGAGGAGACTTTTTCCAGGTGTTGAGGTGAGTTATTTATAATAGCTTGATTTTAACTGCATATTTTGGGGTGACCATTGAGCTTGAAAGCAGGTGTCTGTAATAATCCAGAATGCTGTTGCTTTTGTAATTTATACATTGCAAGTTCATCTCGCATGTATACATCGGCAAGGTTATTACCTCTAGCAGGAGTAAGAAGTCATCATTGTGGTTGATAGGCAGATAGTTTATTAAAGCCGCAGCTGCTTTTTATACGGCCCTGTCATCAGCTCCCACCAGCTGAATTTATAGACTGTCCCATTTTCTCTGTCCAACTTCTGCTGTAAACACTATCCGATTTTTAAATACATGCTTCATGGCCCACCATATATTAACATGGATAAACCAACCACAGAGAGACAAAAAAAAAGAAACCTACTTTAATAAATTGAACTATAAACATACACCCAATTGGTTAATATTTATTCCACGAAAATTGATCTTCACTAAGGATAAGGACGGAACAACGGCAGCACATCTGCAGGGAACAGGTGGCAGGAGTAACGGAACCAGTTTTCAGCGCTGTACCCACCTCCTCCTTATTCTTCCTGTCCCTTCCTTGAGATGAACTGGTTTGGGGAATCGTGTGCCTTTGAAACTCCTCCTTAGTAAACTGCAGAAAAATGAGCCCTTACAGTAAATGCGCATATGGGTTTGCTCATAAACACAGGAACCCCATAGGCTGAGAGGTTTATGAGAAGAGAATAGGCATAGCCATGTTTGTTTTCTCAAATAAGTGTTAGGAGGAGAGAGATGAATTTGCACAAATACTATGTCCCAAGGCTGAAATTAGCTTATTTTAGTAATTGTATTATTACTGAATGAGGTTCAGAAAGCCATGCCAGTCCTTGAGCTGCAACATTTTAGGAGGTTTTATCCACGAAGACCACTTTGTCTTCCCAGATGACAAACCCTCTACTTGGCTTTACGAGGCAGTTAGCAACCCCACACCATGGACAGGTTGGGACTGCGCAGGCCTCAGTGAGCTGCAACATTTGAACAAGCATTGCTACCAGGACTTAAGTAGAAAGTCTCAAGACCGTGTGCCCAATTAAATTTGTTTTTTTGCAATTTCAGTTTTGAGGGAAATGTCTGGAATATTGTTTAGTTTTGCCTTTTTCCCCCTTTCCAAGTGTGCGTACCTTATTCTTGGAGCCAAAAAAAAAATCATCCGGATATTCATTTATTATCTTTACCAATGCTGTCTCCATGTCCTTTTAGTTTCTGTTGATGGCTAATTTTAAATGCTTTTTAAAAATTCCCTCAAAAGCAAAAGAGGAAACTAACCAAAATGAATCACAAAATCTAAACCAGGATGCTACCCAGGACTATAGTCAGATTTCCATTAGCCAACTCTGGGTTATGCTATGTTCATGTTTGTAACTTCTGTAGAGATGGGCCAGTTTTTAATGTTGCAAATTTTAATATAGAGTTTGATCCCTCGGAATTTTTTTCTCAGTAGAACTGATCACTTCCATGGAATGGAGCCATTCCTACTTTGTGTATAGGAAGAGCTGTAGTTTTCTACTTTTCTAATATTCTAAAAAAAAAAAGATTTTATCACAAAAGCTATTGTCTTGCCATATGAAGAGTAAATACTTTGGTTAACTTTTCTCTCCTAGATGAGTTCATCTATCCTGGGCAAATGCCAATTCAAAATAACATCTGTTTTTCCTCTAAGTTTAACTAATACTTAGAAATGCAAATAGAAAATGATTTCACTTTTATCTAAATTTATTTGATTTAGGGATTCGATTTTTCAATATTAGTAAGATTACATATAACTGATTTAAATAAATTTCAGATACAAATATTTATTAATTTGCATTCATGATTTTAACTATATTGACTTTAGATGTGAGACCCCAAAGCCCTCTATTTTTAGACATGTGACCTTTAGACATCTCAATTCCAATGTCCCTTTTTAAATGGCTTAACCCTTTTAGAGTTCCTAGGAAAAGCCACTGCATACCTTTGCACGTATTTGTGAAGACATTTCTGTGTGAAATCTATATATATCATGAATCCAGCTTTTCTAAACCTACTGTTAGTTGTCCCTCCATTGAGTCTGCTGGATCATCCCCAACCCTGACTTACTGGCAGATTGGCGAGTCTTTTTATGTTTCTCATTGTGTAGTAGAGGTTAAGGGCACTTTACTACCAAGTGATTGCAAATTGCTGTTTTATCTGTAATGGTCACCCATTCACATGAGAGAATCTGTGTGATCACATCATTTAAACATAGTCTTGCCGCTAGTATTTATTTTACACACACACACACACACGTAATTTTGTTTTTCTTATTGCTTTAAGTTCTTTGCGAATCAAGGAAATAAATCTTTTGACATATGTGTTGCAAATTATTCCTGGTTTATTATTTACCACTTAAATTTTTCTAGTTTGGCATTTGGCATTTAATAGATATGTGTGTGGAAAACAAGACACCTCTGGATTTTTAAAAATACTCTGTGTAAGTTTATTGATTTTCTTCTGAGTGTAGCTTTTAGTACTTTTCCTAAGATTTTAAAATTTTGAACAAGTCTAAATTTGTAAACTAATTATTTAGTAGTAAGTTTGAAATGTCACACTCTGAAGTGATTCTAGATAGATATTAAAGAAGAGATTAAATAAAGGCCCCCAGTTCCAGAAAGATATTAATGTTTAAAATTACAAAGAAGAGATTAAAAGCCTTCAGTTTCTTGAAGATATTAATTTTTAAAGTTACACATTTTCCTTATTTTATCTTACATCAAAGCCTATTGCATAAAGGATTAAATCCCAAACATAAACACATAAATATCCTTTGAAAAAAAGGGAAATAAAAATAGTGAAATGCTACAAGAATAGGAGTTAAAATATGATTTTAGTGGCGAAGTAGCAGGATTGTGACGCTGGACCTCGGAAGTTGATCGCCTTATTGCGTCAGTCACTTACCCTCTGGGGTCCTTGGCTCTCCCACGAATAGAACGAGTGGAGGACTGTCTCACTGGTTTCCAAGCGATGCTTGAAAGACTCTCTAGAGCTTAGAAAAACCCTGGAAGGGTCTGTGAAGCAAAAAATAAACTTTGACTCAACCATATCTATCACGAGACCCTCCGGTTACCTGTCTGAGAGCCGGAAACTAAAAACAAACTTCATCTTGTCAGATCGCCTCTTTCCACCCAGTGAAAGCCAATAGGCAATGTGAACTGTGCTTATGTGTGTACACTTGTGGGTTGATAGATCCAATTCTTCCACAAACATCTGACTGTAGGACGAATGTTTTCAATTGCACACCTGTGAGCTAGAACCAGCCTTTGATACTGATGTGATTATTTATATAAAGGAATAGATTGGCTTTGCTGAATTCACCGACTTCTAAACTTCGCCTCTAAGTTTCAGCCATTTCAAGGCTGTCTTGATTAAGATGTAGGAGGGAATTAAGTTTATTCATGTTGGATTAATGAAACGCTGATTTGAGTAGAGTGTTCCCTTGCAGTATTGAGTACTTCTTTGCTTTTCTAAAATCCTCTTTCTTCACTCCTTGAGTTTAATATATGATTATTTCCCAGGAAGTACTCACATAGAGTGTTTCAAACCACGCATGTGGCCATTTTATATCGGTTGCAGTATCTGGAAATTATGGTTTCATTATCTCTTGGACTGTTCTTTAGAAAGAAAAATGTGTGTGTGTCTCCACCATTATAAGTTTTGGAGGCTTTGGAACGCTATTGAGATTGAAGTACTGTGCTTGCAAAAAAAAAAATTGTTTCTAACAAAAGGCGTGCTTTGAATTTTCCTTTCTACGGCCTTTTTATTCATTTTTTTTTTTTAATTCTCACATGGTGTTCTGAAGCAGTTACAATGACTCTAGGGGCTGAATTCAGCTTTGCGAATATGTTAAAAGAAATTATCAAGCACTGTCCTTCATCTAGAAATATCATCCAAGGGAAAAAAATAAACCTTTGCTAGCTAGCGTTGCGCAACGAGCAAAAGGATTTAATCAGCACCATTACTTTCCACTGACAAGCTCAAGATTGTGCTGGCTCTGAGAAAGGAACTCTTTGTGTACTTCTTTCACACAGTTACCTTTGTGTTCACCACTTCCTGAGGCCCAGTGCACCTCAGTGATGGCGTGCAGATACTCATGTGCTTGAACATGCATGATGTGCCTTGTTTAAAGGCTTACACTTGAAACTCGTATGATGTTTAAACATCCGCTCTGGGAAACTGAGTGGCCTGCAGGTACTTTCATTGAGATCCAAAGACGGTTGAAACTGCTACATACCATCCAAAGGTGGTCGCCAGCGCCCACCGTCATCATTGGGTGCAATGAGATGTATTGTCCCTGTGGAGTTTCATGGATGGCTCATGGATCACATGAATAAATGATGATTTATAATGACTCCACCACCGGTGGTAGCTTACACGTCATTGCTTATATGTCGCTTCCAGCTCTAAATGTTTTAACCAACTTGCTAAGTAAGAAAAGCTTGCAATTGGGGGCCTCTTCCTGACAACATGTTCTACAAGAACTCTGAAAAACACCAAGCTGGCTTTCGGTTATCCAGAGACTGGCTTTTCTGTATTGTTATTATGCACCATTTTCCTATAAACCATCACTGAACTTTGTCTTTCAGTCAAAGAACGGTGAGGAAAAAGGGAAGAAATTAACGAAGAAGTTGGTGCCTTGGTTTCCCCTCCGTGAAAGTTCATGAGAAGGTAGGTGAGTCACTGGCTACGTGAGTTTTGGGAATTACTTGTCCATTAGTCTAGCTGTATATATTCTAAAAATATATTTTTATTGATTTCAGAGAGGAAGGAGGCGGGAGAGAGAGAAACATCAACAATGAGAGAGAATCATTGATCGGCCACCTCCTGCATACCCCACACTGGGGATCAAGCCTACAACTTGGGCATGTGCCCCGACAGGGAATTGAACCATGGCCTCCTGATTCATAGGGAACACTCAACCACTGACCCACACTGGCCAGGCAATCTAGCTATATTTTTAATGACCACAAATAGTAGGAAACCACATTCTGTGCTATTCTGAAATAGTGGAAATCCTTTTATATCCGAGTGAACACAGAATCTGACTACATCCTACTTATTTACCCAGGTCCCTGTTTAGACTTTTTGGTATTTTCTTTTTATATAAATTATTAATAAATTCTGCATATTCAGAGACAATAGCAATGTAAATAAATTTCAAGGAGCTTACTAAACCTCTTGCTTAATATTCTCACTATTTTAATAAATACATTATCCTATTTCTATTGAGGTCCAAGTTTCAAATTAAATAGGAAAAATAACTCAGGAATTAGTTTATCTATTTTTTAGCCATATAAAGGTAGATAGAAAGATAGATGATACAGATATGGAAGGCATTCATGTATACTTTCAGGATGGTATATACATTGTTCAGTTGAATGAGTCAATTTTTTTTTTTTAGCTGAAACTGTTTATGTTTCCATAGCTCTTAGGTAAACTTTGAAAGCTACCTTCTCAGATTCCTCCATGTAGGGGTTGAAATGTCAACACTCTAGAAGGACTCAGACACACTCCCCATTCCCTTCACGACGAATAGTGATTGCAATGAGATTTGATATATAGCAGCTTCTCTTCTCTTTCCTAAGAAGTGGGGAGATAAAAGCAAACAGACAACTGACATGAAATTTCCAAATTAAAGGTAAAAATGGGAACTTCTTACCTGCTTAAATATTGTTTTTCATAACATTACATTTAAATTCTCTAAGAATAAGCTCCTTTTTAAAAAGTGCCCTTAAATTGTATGCTTTCATGTCATTAAACATTTATTTCCTTCAAGTACATCAGGAATGTCATTCATACCAAGCCCTATACTATTTTTAATCATAAAACACAACTAGGCTTATTGACTATGAATGCCTTCTGTAGTGTGATGCATTATAAAATGCTGTGCTCTGCTTTTATGGAAAACAGTCTTTTCAGTGTAACTTTGGCTTATGCACATTATAGCAGCTCTTTTCTGGTCACATCCAGTGAACTGAGACACCTTCACTCTAGTATCTGGAGTCTCCTCCCATGAATCTGTCTTACGAGCATGCATATTCAATGGTTGAATGTCCCTGAAGAAAAACCAATATGGAAAGTTCATAACCTTTATGAATACTCTGGGTTTTGGTTTTGTTTCTCAGCATATATGTATCAGGCAAAAATTTTCATATGTTCACTTTTCAAAGAAAGGTTAAGTAGACTTCACAATCAGAATAGAAGTGCTGCTCTTTTTCTCAAGAAAATTTTATTTTGGCATATGACGTACATAATAATTATCTTCCTCAATTAGCAGCCCATTCAGAATATCATTGCTACTAAGTTTATGTCACCACTTGCCTTCTAAATGGTCTGAATATTTGATCCAGAAAATAGTAAAAGGCTCTCTGTCAAGTCACTGAATAAAAATGTTTCTTTGTTAAACATCTGAATTTATAAATTGTAAATCAGAGCCTATTCAAATGGTAGAAAGTATTGTTAAATCCAGGGTGAAGAAAGGCAAGAACTTTTATTCTGCTTGGAGAACTCTTTTCCTACTTTTCTCTTGTCACTTAGTATATAGATGCTAAGTATAAAGTCACCATGAAAGGAGCTGATAGCTACTTAATAAGCTTTTATTGGGGCAAAATATTTCTAGTCCAGAAAAACAAGTAAAGAGTAAAATGGGATCTGGGCCTAAGCCCATGGAGTGGTCTGTGCTGAGGGATGTGCCGGGAGCTGCCAGCAACCAATATTCCCAGCGCTGAGGTGTGGGCGCCCGGGCCCTGAGGGAGCACCTGGGGGCAGTGCTTCCACTTCTGTTCCTCTGGAGCCGTCATAACTCAGCGGCATTTAGACAGCTCCCCCAGACCATGCTCTGTGAACGCTGGAGCCCGAAACGGGAGCAGGCGCACATGGTCGGATTGTCCGTCTTCAGTCCTGTGTCTCTTGCAGGAGGAAACTACCCATAAAGCCGTGGGCTGGAGGCCATCCTGGTGCATATCTCGCTGGCTGTGAGGCGATTCCGGCTTTCATCCACTCCTCTGGCTGGATCTGTCACTCCAGGTATGAGAACCTTAACATTTTCAGCGAAAGCCTCCTCTTTCAGCATCACAGGTGATTTATGGGGGTAGACTTTTTCATATGGACATATTGAGGAGCTGTCAGATTGTGTTGATTAAGTACTCGGGCTCCGGAGGCACACTGCCAAGGTTAAAAACAAGAGGGGAAAGCATGCCACCTTGGAGTCTGTCAGCAGCTTCTCTGTGCTTTTGTGTAGTTGCCTACCATGTGAGTCAGGGATGATGATGATAGCAGCTACCTTAAAGGGTTGTTACATGAAATTAATCTATATGATACCTGGCAAAGTCTGGAACATGGTAAGCACACATTAGTTACAAGAACACTGAATTGTAGTAAAATTATATTCTAAGTAACTTTAATTGTACACAGTAACCTGTACTCATACTTGATGTATTTTTATTGTTGTTAATGCTCAGCTGAGAACACTTTCTCCATTGGTTTTTAGAGAGTGGAAGGGAGGGGAGGGGGTGGAGAGAGAGCGAGAGAAACATGGATGTGATTGAGACACGTTGATTGGTTGTCTCCTGCACGCACCCTGACCAGGCCAAGGATTGAACCTGCAACCCAGTATGTGCCCTTGACCAAAAATCAAACCTATGGCCGTTAGGTGCATGGGCTGATGCTCTAACCACTGAGAAATTCTGGCCAGCACTCAGGGTATTTTTACAGCATCCCTGGTTACAAGTACAAACATCACAGAGAGTCGAGAGATTCCAGGATGAGGCCTCAGACACGTGAGGACTTATCCTCACATCCTCTCTAACCACCAAGAGAAATCAATGCAGGGTGAGAAGAGGGGGTCTGAGAGTGCAAAGGAGGCACCCCAACCAGCCTGGGAGGCTCAGAGAAAGGTGAAGTGAGGGGGCAACGGGTAGGCTATGCTGTCTAGATTGTATACCGGTTCTCTATCACTGTCTTAAATCACCACAAACTTAGTGGCTTAACACAATGTAACTGTTTTGTCTTAGCTTTGTGGAGATCATAGATCTGAAAGGGTCTCAATGGACAAAATCATGTCAACAGGGTTGTGTTCCTACTGGAGGCTCCAGGGGAGAATCGTTTCCTTGCCTTTTCCAGGTTGGAGATGGCCCATTGGCTCCTGGCCCCTTCCTTCATCTTCAAATCCAGCGACTGTAAGTAGAGCCCTTTTCGCATCACCCTGCACTAGTCTTACCTACTGTCAGCCTTGACCTTCCAGTCTCAGGACCCTCGTTATTGCATTGGGCCCACCTGGGTAATCTCCACATTATAAGGTCAGCTAGTTAGCAACCCTAATGCCATCTGCAGCTTAACTTCCCCTTAGACATGAAAGGGATCCTAACCCCAGGATCTGGCAATTAGGACCTGTTCATCTATGGGAGGTCTTCATTCTGCGAAGTCCAAATGTCAGTTCGCCTAAGGAACAGAACAGGGAAGAAAGAAAGAAACGCAACACTGAGGATTGAAAATGGGCTTTAATATACTCTGATTGGTGTAAAGGGAAAAGATCCACGCATTTCTACAGTTAAGTTTTCTCAGCTAAATTGGTATTAGCAAAATGCCTTCTTTTTTCTTCTTGAGTCATAAGGTGTGATGCAAGCATCTGATTGTTAGCAAAATAAATGGGGGAAATCGAAGAATGATTTCATCTTTGCTGCTCTGCATAGATTTTGTTTACATGTTATCAGCATTAATCTGTGAGCTTCACATCCTTTCCACTCTTTTATTCTTACTAGAAAAATTCAGCTTCCAGGTCATTATAAAAATCTAAACTGGGGGGAAAAAAGTAGTGTTTGGTTATATATGAGCTTACCCTTCTACTGTTTTCACTTTAATATGAAATTATAAGGTAAAACAGTACATAATTATAGTTTTAAGACATCAAGCAGGACATGGAGTGTTAAATAATAATTTACAAATTCTCCATACTTCCCTATTTCAGTCCCAATTTTTAAATATAATTGCAATTAATATTTACTGTGCATCTTTTCTTCCAGACATTTTTAAAAATATATTTTTATTAATTTCAGAGAGGGAAGGAGAGAGAGAGAGAGAAACATCAAAGAAGAGAGAGAATCATTGATCGGCTGCCTCCTGCACTCCCCCCACTGGGGATTGAGCGCACAACCTGGGCATGTGCCCTGACCTGAAGTTGAACCATGACCTCCTGGTTCATAGATTGATGTTCAACCACTGAGCCACTGCCGCTGGGCCAGACATTTTTAGGCATGCATATGTAACGCTGAACAGTCAGGATGGCAGGGCTAGCGTTCTGCAGCACGGGGTGTGTATATGCCCAATTGCTGGTTTGAGATGACTGTTTAATAAGGAAACGTTTATATACTGATGACATTTAATGTCTTTCTACTCTTTCAGAATCACTTTTATTTATGTACCTTAGTTATTTTAGTAGAGTTTTAAGATTTATTCTTGGTGTATTGTATTTTTCTTCTTCCTCCTCTTGTTGTTAATGGTATCTTCTCAAGAAAGGAAACCACCGAACTACAAGCAATTACCTAACACATCCCCTCCCTTTGGAAACGTCTTTCTGTCACATCCTTGAACACGTTGTCCCTGGTTCTTTCTGCTTCAGGGACATCAGCTTCTGGCCACCTTATCTCTCACCTTCTTTGTAGTTTTGCCAGTGCCGGGAGCGAAGTTTCCTACCTGCTACAGAGCAGGTTATCAGGAAAGTCAATTGGTGTCTTATCTTTAGTAATTTGTGGAATTTCTACTTTTCCACCCATGTACTACAGGGCCATCTCCAGCGGGGACATGGCGTGAATTCTAAGTCCTGGCACAGCAGCCACCACCTGGTCTTGTAAGCTTTGATAAATTATTTACCACTTTGGGCCACTATGTTGTTATCTACAAAGAGGGCCAGCAGAGAGGGCTGGATTTCGAACCATACTATGAGCCCTGGGGTTCCGTGGGGCAGCCCGAGAGTGAAGGTTGGGGCTGGGAAGATAATAGGGAGCTTGCCTACTTTCATTTGCTTGGATTTTAGAAAATACAGGGTTTGATCCTTAAATAAAATACTGAAATCCAATAGATTAAATAATCTCTATATCTGTATCTCTGAAAAGATACTATAGAACATCCTGTTTTGTGAGCTAGACACAAAATACCTGTGGAACTTGCCTAAAATCAAATTAAGCCAAGTCGTAATTTACTGTTTTAAAAACATGGAAAGATCTCTTTGATTCTCCGCATTTCAGTAGACTCAAATGCTTTTAATTTGATATTTGTATTATCAAAAAGCAAATATATTAGAAATCATTTTAAAATGAACCTTTTTCATCGTAACAATTCATATATCTTTTGGAAACTCTGTGTGTGTTTTTTAAGTCAACAATTTTTCAGTACTCTCTATTTCCCAAACAAGTCATGGGAATCTACTGACTCAAAACTCCCACAACTGAATTTTTATATTTATTTTATAATTACTTAGTTGTGCTAGACTAGAGATGATAGGATAATTACCAGGAATACATGTAGCTGGACCTTTCAACTCATGTGTGCGTGTGTACCCATGTGTTCCTCGCTTGGCTGCAACAATATAGTTTGGGCAGATTGATTAATCTCTATGTGTCTCTTTTTCAGAATCTCTAAAATGCTTTCTAGAGTTGAAAGTTATAGTTTTATATGCTAATCACTTCGTTCAGTGCCTCGCAGATAAACTGCAAATGGCTACTAACATTGAATTGCACGTTGTCTCTGCGTTGGCCCTAGAAAGTCAAACCTTAACCTCTAGTGCCAAATTTAAGGAAAAAATACACACATGCATATTTTATAAAATTTATCATAATTGTTGAAAGAGAATTACTTAGAACTATTTAGGCATTTCTATTTCATATATATATTTTTTTAAATTCATGAAAGTGCATGGTTGTTCTCCTTGTTTGATCTGGGAATATATATAATCCAAAGAAAAGAACAGTACAAAGACCACCATGGAACAGATAGTACATTATTTTTGGAACAATAAACAGAGGGAGCAAATACAAAGTAATATCAAAAACTTCACCTCTGCAGCACCCAGAGCAGACATTGCTGAATTGATAGCATCCTTTTAATTGTTTTTAGCTATGCTGCATTACCTTATTATTCTTAGCGCCATACTCCAGGCAGCCCCTATTCTAATGTAATGTGATGAAGAGGGGCTCAAACATACATAAAAACTATCAATGAATTTATATCCTCCATATAAAAATAAAGCAACAAGTAGTAAACTAAAAAAATGTTCATATAACTCAAACATCTTTAGGAAAAATTTCCTAAAATGAATAGTTATTATAATGAAGGAAGAAGACTGGAAAATAAATGAGATAGATGTTGAGCTTATTTCTTAAATCTCTGATTTAAAAGAATAATTTTTTTGCCAAAACAGAATAATTATGAAGTAATGAAGACTCGGTAAAATACATATTAATCAACTATAGAATTTGAATGTGCATGTAAATTTATAAGCAGTGTGAATGAACTTATTTAATATTCAAAGATACAAAGTAAATTCCTAAGTATTGCCATTTTATTTAATTTTCCTCAAATCTCTAAAACAATTTTTGTAAAATATATTCCTATTTAAATAAATTCAGAATATAATTTCATTTAAAGATGCATTTTTACAGCACATTTATCTAGTCACTAGATGTTACACTGGAAAAGCATGAAAACAGAGCCAGTAAATCAAATTAATATACTCTTTCAAATGTAGAATCCCAGAATATTGGAACTAAAAACATTGTTAAACACTAACTGATCCAGCCTTCCTAAGCTGTGTTTTCATTTATCTTTGTACTAATATTTTCCCTTCAACCATTTATATTTTTATCTTATATGTAAGACATATGTAGTCTACATAATATGTATTTCACCCGAGATTTATTTTAAAACAGGATGATATAAACTAATTTAACATCTTCTTTCCCTTTTTTAATTATGCATAGAAACTTTTAATCTACAAAATAGTCACAAATAATGCATATTATGTTTTAATACAGGATGTATGTATTATATGCATAAGCCCATACACAAAGAATAAGATACAATTTTCAGTGAAAAAATACAAGATTATTACATAGGAATCCATTTTGACTAACATTTGAAGAAAGATCTTTCATAATTCTGCTACAAACTTGGTAAAATAAGGTAAGTACTGTAAGTTATAGTAATTACAGTTGAATGAGGACTAAGATGAATATTGTAATCCACACTGAAAAATGAATACAGCTTTCTATGCTGGTTTTCCCCAAATTGTGTTCCTTGGACCATTAGTTTTAGAGTGTGTTAGTAAAGTGTTTCAATGGAAAAGGTACTTTGGTCAAAAAAGTTGTAACTATTTGGGTAGACATTATCCAGCTGGCACTGTTATATTATAATGTGAGCTCAGGTGCTGTCGCACGCAGGCGTGCTGTGTCTCCAGAGGGAAGGTAGACAGCTTTGCCCCATTCCCACTGACCAGGGGGCTTTTCTGTGACAGAGGATGTCACAGAATTGTGTTCCTTGGAAGTATGTTTGTGGGTGTGTGTTTTTTTTTTATGTTTTACATTACCTTTCCATATCTGTTATTAATTACATTTTATGTGTGATGTGTTCACTTAATTCCATAAGACTTCAGTGGGAATATACATATGTGTATATCACGGGTTGGATCATTTTCACCAAATATAGCCTGTGAAGGAAGAAGAACTACTGGGGTGCATTTTCAATGGTGATCAGCACAAGTAGTGTTAGATTATTTCCCAAGAAACAAAATGTAGAATGACAAGCATTTGGGAAGCACCACACATATATTAACGCACACACACACTTAAGTATAAATGTCCGTCAGGTCCTCAAATACCTTGTTTCATTCAACATCGTTTCAGTATGATGTCACTGGACTCCATAGGAAGTTAACTCTTGTTTATATCAATCAGCCTATGGGAAATTGGTCTTGTTATATAGCGTTTCACTTAACATTGCAAAAACCTATGAATGATGTTAAGGGAAGGGTTACTTTATTAAAGAAATATATGTAGTTAAGTACAGTTTCTAGACAGAGCCTTTTCCTGCAGAATAATAATTCCTTTAAGTCTACACTTAGCTTAACAATAAAAATTTAATTTCAGCTTGCCATGTGTTCATGATAGATACTTCTTAAGGAAGAATCAGATCATCAATGATAGTACAACACTGTAGGTTAGTCCAGGGACTCCTTATTGTCCCTGTTTGCTCTACAAGGTGAGGATTTATAGGTAAGTTAATTGATTACTTGTACTCTGAGCTCTTGATTTCACACTTCAATAAAAAGCAGAATATTTTCTAGCATTGTTTCCTTATGGGAATGTCTATTTGAAATTTAACAATTACTCTTAAGAACACTGTGCACATCTTAAAATGCATAAAAGGAGCAGATTTGTGGGGAAACTATCTTAATGAGGCAACTTTTAGGGAGGAGGAAATTCAGGAGAACTGTCAGAAATCTGCTCCTAAGCTCAGTGGGTGTTATTCTCCAAATGCAAGTCATTTTGTGTTTTGTTTCTTTGAAAATAATTTAACACCATTGTTCTTGTTTACTTGCGCTGATCACCATTTAAAATGTATCCAAGTAGTTTTTCTTCCTTCACAGGCTACCCTTGGTGAAAATGATCCAAGCAGCAGGTCGTATGTGTGATGACACACACGGAGTCGGAAATCAAACACACACCAATTAAACGGCGTATTTATAGTAAACACCTTTGCAGGCTGTCTCTCCGGTTGCATTGTGTCTGCTGTAATTCACAGTGTACCACAGGCTTACCTCAAGCTGCATATAATAAAACTTTCGCTGTTTTATTTTAAGAGATTTTTTTTTTAAATCCTCACCTGAGGATATGTCTGCTGATTTTGGAGAGAGGGAAGGAGAGAGAAACATTGGTTGGATGTCTCCTGTATGTGCCCCGAACTGGAATTGGACCTGCAGCCTTTTGGTGTACAGTACGACGCTCCAACCAAGGGAGCCACCTGGCCAGGGTAAGGGATGATTTTTATTTTATTTTATTACTAATAGCTGTAGACTCATAGAACAGCAGATTTGGGTGAAAAGTACTTTATTTTAGGCCATCAAACATAGTAGCTACATATGGCTATTTAAATTTCAATTCATTGAAATTACATCATGCTGCAGTTCAGTTTCCCAGTTGCACTAGCCATCTTTCATTGTGTAATAGCCATACACAGCGGGTGACTGTTACACTGGACAGTGTCAATATAGAACATTTACATCATCACAGGAAGTTCTAACGCACAGCCCCATCCAGCCTCTTGTTCCTAGAGGGGATCCCAAGGTCTATGGAAATCAAATAGGTGAGCCCCTGTATTCATATGACTTGTTCAAGTGCATAGTAGTTAAATCGCAAAATTTAAGAAGACTCTGGCCATGTATGTTCTTGAATGTGGTTGTGAAATGGGTGGGGATTATCAGCATTTTTAAAATAATTGGATTGACATAAGTGTTGGTGATTTTTTAAAATTTTCTAAAATGCTTTGAGATATATTTTACAAAGTTAAACACATCCATTTCAAGTATGGATTTTCATGAATTTTTAAAAATGTATGCAGTAACATGAGCATCAACATCTCAAGACAGAACGTTTCATCACCTCAAGAGGGTCCCTCGTGACCCTTTCCAGTCAAACCCACACCAAGGTCCAGCCTCGGGCAACCACTGATCCTTGTGTCAGGATAGATTAGATTCCTATTTTCTAGAATTAGAAAGAGTCTTACATTTATATTTTATGTAGTCTTTCCTGTTTGGTTTACATCCTATACATTCACTAAACTCACTTGTGTTTTTTTAGTAATTCTTTATGTAGATTCTTTATTAATTTCTACAGAGAGTCATGCTATTTGTAATTAAAGATTGTTTTACAACTTCATTTCTAACAGCATCATGCCTTTTATTTCTTTTTTAGTCATTCCAGGCCAACACTTAATAGAACTTATAAGCATGAACACCTTGTGTTCCTGACATTAGAGGGAAATATCCAATCTTTCATCCTGAAGCAAGAGGTTATCCATAGTTATCTGTTAACGAATCTATCACAGGGATTAGACTTTATGCAAATGTGGGAGCTGGTTTGCAGTCTCTTTAAGGCAATTGTCTTTGTATCTGGTGATGTTGGAATTTGAAGTCAACAAGACAGGCACTTAAACAGGAATGATTAAAATGGGCTGATCACGGACAAGATGGAACCCACAAACGTAGGAGGATGGCGTGGAGGCTGTGTAAGTTTGCACTGTCCTCCACCTTGATGATGTGGGATTCTTGCAGGGAAAGCTGGTGCCCTTGTCAGAGCTAAACCGGCTTTGGGCTCAAAGATCAAAGAAACTGAAGAGGAGCAGGGGCAGGGCTGGCTGCAGTCCCATGAACACACAGCCGCACGTTCCCTCCAAGCACTGCGTTCCTGTGTCCTACACATTTGGGTGAGTTGTGTTTTCATTTAGTTCAAAATATTTTTAAATTTCTCTTGTGATTTCTTCTTTGGCCTATGTGTTGTTGAGAAGTGTCTTTTTAAATCTCCAGGTATTTGGGGATTTTCCAGCTATCTTTCTCGTATTGATTTCTAGTTTAATTCCATCATGGTCAGGGAGCCCACATTGTATGGTTTCTTTCAGATTTGTTAAGGTGTGTTATGGCCCATAATGTGGCCTATCTTGGTGAATGTTCCCTGTGAGCATTAGAAGCATGTGTAATCGCTCTTGTTGGATGAAGTAGTCTGTAGACTACATAATACCCATTTGATCGATGGCGTGTGGAGTTCAGCTATGTCCTTACTAATTTTCTGCCTGCTGGATCTGTTCATTGCTGATACATGGTGTTGAAGTCTCCACCTCTAACAGCAGATTAATCTATTTCTCCTTGCACTTCAATCAGTTTTTACCTCATGTAGTTTGACGCTCTGTTGTAGGCACATACATATTAAGGATTGTTATGTCTTCTTGGAGAGTTAACTCCTTTATCATCATATAATGCCACTCTTCAAACCTGATAACATCCCTTGCTTTGAACTCTGCTGTGTCTGAAATTAATAGAGGTACTCCTGATTTCTTCTAATTAGTGTTAGCCTGATACATCTTTCTCCATCCACTCATTTTAAACCTATATTTAAAGTATGTTTATTATAAAATACATATAGTTAAGCCTTGTCTTTTTGGTCCACTTTAACAATCTCTGTCTTTGAATTAATGTATTTAGACCCTTAACATTTAAAGTGATAATTGCTATAGTTGGATAACATCTACCATATTTGTTACTGTCTTCTACTTGTTGTTCTGTTCTCTCTTCCTATTTCTGGCTTCTGTTCTTGTGATTTTAACCGAGCATTTTATATGATTCCATTTTCTTAGCTATACTTTTTTTTTTAAAATCTTTTTTAGAGGTTGCCCTAGAGTTTCCAATACACAAATATCCAATTCCACTTTCAAATACTATACTACTTCACAAGTAGTGTGAGTACCTTACAATGATAAAATAATCCTAATTCTTTCTCCCCATCCTTTGTATTATTGCTGTCATTTATTTCATTTTTATATAAGACTAGAGGCCCAGTGCATGATTAAATCATGCACGTGTAGGGTCCCGTAGGCCTAACCTGCCATCCAGGCCATATCCACTGCCCCGCAAAGCCTAGCACGCTCCGCGGACACTGCTAGCAGCCTGCTCCCGCTTTTGATGGCAGGGGGCCCGCTGGTGCCGGAGCGGACACACAGCTCCCGCTTTCAATCGCAGGGGAGCTGGGTGCCTGTCCTCTAGTGCACCAGGCCTTTCAGAAGCCTCCTGCGCGGCGGAGGCTTCTGAAAGGCCTGGTGCGGAAGCGGACAGGCACCCAGCTCCCCCGCTTTTGCTGGTCCATGGCGGGACGTGGGCTCGCTGCCCCAGAGGCCCCTTCTGTGCCGCAGCACATACGCTGAGCTCGCGCCACCGGCCCAATAGGCCACCCCGAGTCCCGCCCCTCCGCGCCTCCTGGCCAATCATGGGCATAGCGAAGGTACAGTCAATTTGCATATTTGTCTATTAGGTAGGATTACATAAGCACATTAAACACATATAATCACATACATTGTTACATTGTTACATCAATTTAGAATAAGAAAATTAACCATTTTTACTTTGCCTTTACTTACTTATCCAGTGCTCTTCCTTACTTTATACAGATTTGAATTTCTGAAGAAATTCTTTTAACATTTCTTGCAAAGCAGGTCTACTGGCAAAAAAAAAAACCTCTATTTTTGCTTGTCTGAGAAAGTATTTCTCCTTTACTTTTGGGTACAGAAGACTAGGCTGGTGAGTTTTTTCTCTCAACACTTTAAATATTTCACTCCCCTCTCCTCCTATTTGCATGGTTTCTGAGGAGAAGTTGGACATATTTCTTACCTTTGATCCTCTCTAGATAAAATGCAGAGGATAAAAGCATCTTATCAAGAATTTTCTGTGTTTGATTTTCTGAAAATTGGATATGATGTGCCTTGGAGTAGTTTTTTTTGCCTTTTTTTTACATTTATTCTTGGAGTTCCCTGCACTTCCTGGATCTGTGGTTTAGTGCCCTTAGCATATTAATTATAGTTGTTTTACATTCTGGTCTGATAATTCCAACATCCCTGTCGTATCTCAGTCTGGTTCGGATGCCCTCTTCTAACAGTGAGGTTTGCCTCTGAGTATTCCTTGAAGCTTTTCTCCATCTCTGGACATGATGTGCTGGGAAAAGGAAGCCAGCACTGGTTCCAGCATAGGCTTCTGCTCTTGTCAGGTTTGAGTCTCTTAATTTACCTGTCAGTGTCTCCAAGTTTGGTGTAGTAGTTTACCCTATGACCTCACATCTCTGACAGATCTAAGATGAGTTATTGACTTTTTGATTTATTGTTAGGATGCAGTAATGACTTCTAAGTTTCTTACATGAAGGACTGGAAATTGGAACACTATTACAGGCATTAAAAATAATTCAGAACCCATAAATATAAAACAAAAAGACAGAGCCCATACTGTAACTAAACAGGGAGATACGTTTTTAAAATCTTTGAAATGAAAAAGAAAAACAAAAGCAAACCTTTTTTTCTACAAAATACCATTTTATATTAATTTTGGAGAGTAATTTACTTCTACTTTTTTTCCAACTCTCCCATCTAAGAAAAACTACAGGTGTTTTTTTTTTTTTTTTCCTTCATTAAATAAAGGCCCATTGTGATGTTGAGCCCCACAAGGGCATACAGTTCTGTGAAGGTGAATATTGCTGTTGGTCTGACGGAATGGATACAGGGAGCCTTTTAAAAATAAATGTTCCTTTCCACCATGACCAGAAGTAAGGAGGACAAAAAGCTCACCATGGCCTTAACCATAAATATCCTTAAAACATAACTAGTGAGTCTGAGTTGTTTGGGGTAAATATTGAATTTGTTGATACCTACAAAAATATTTCTTGACTTGTTAACCTTTTCAATTGAAAAATGATTGCACTTAGAAATTAAAATAATATTTAAAGGTATACAATGAAATAAATGACCTCTATTTCCATGAGAGTATACTAGAATGCCTTTTTTCTTAGTCCTGATAAGAGAATATGAAGCACAGTGTTCACAATTTTATTCAACTCCGTGAGGAAACCATCAGGAATAGAAGAGAGCTCACTTAAAGCACAATGGAGAAACAAGGAGATTGGTTAGTCAAGAAAGAAATGTCTAAACAAGATTGCTAAATTATGTATAAGACTGGCTGTCTAAAGGCCAATAAATTAAATTATCGATATTTCCTGGTTAACCTCTAACTGTATTGAGCTCTAAACTACCTGCACATTTATCACTTGTGGATTGTTAGTCAAATAGACTGTGACCACAGAGTTACACCTCCAAGAGTATCGGATGAGAGAACACTTTCTAAAATGCTCTGACACAGTATCAACAGCAATCATCACTGCGCCCCTTTCTAGATGCAGCTCCATAGGTCACCTTGTTTTCTACACCGAGGAGGCCTTTTGGGTTCAAGAGGGATGGAGTGATAACTCCCATCCCCGGCCGATCCTCACAGGAGGCTTATTTACAATATACAACCCAGACACGCCAGGCAGTGCATACTAAAAGGGCTTCTTCGGTAAGAAATCAGGATACAGCAGCCCCAGAAGACTCTCATTTATCTTCCAGCTAGTAAATTCCATCAGCGTGCCTACAGGAGGACAAGACAGCCTGAATTGTGCCCGAGGAGGACGGAGCAGGGTTACAGACCCACACCTCACCCTTTCTTACCCACGTGTATGACAGCAATGCTTCTGTAAGTTGTCTAGCGTTTGTTTTGGGTGGTGGTAAATAATGCTTTTTTAAAGTGAAAAATCATGACTTTCACACAAATAAACAAAGAAGGCATGCCATAGATTTTATATAACACATTAATTAAATAGCAAGCCAGCAAAATGTCCCATTGGTTCCAGATAGGCCATCAGGAATGCTGGAATGAATTTACAAGCAAATGCTAAACTAGTCAACATTTACATTCACTAGCATTTCTATGGAAAAAATAATTTTCAGTATTATGTTTCCTGCCACTCTAAAATAGCTAAAAAAAACAATGCCCTGGAAAACCCAGTCATGTTTTGTGTGGGTGGGTATGCATTTCAGAATGTTTCATCATTTTTCCAGACAGTGGACACTTTTATCAGGTATAGACCTAGCAGGAGACTTGCTGGATGGGGGGTCTTTATATGTTCAGGTTTAGTGGCTATTGACAGATACTTGTTTCTCAAGTGATGTGCCAATTTACACTCTCCACCCATCAGCTACGTGGAATTCTTTATATGCTCTTGAAAATTAGGAAGTTCTGACCCTCAATTCAGACTTTCAGAGGGTGAAGCTTGATTTTAAGCAATCTCCTTTGTAGTTCTCACGCATCCTAACTTTTCAGAGTGACAATTCGTAGTATAATAAAGAATAAATCTGTTCTTTGTCTCTGGTTCCAGGAACAGAACTTCAAAACCCTTAGAGCTTCCTGAAACAGGAGTGTCTTCATTATGCTAATAAGGTAGGCCCCCTAGATGGCTTCAGGATGGGGACTGGTCCCGCAAAAGACCAACCATGTGGTTAGAGCAGTGGTTCTCAACCTTTCTAATGCCGCGACCCTTTAATACAGTTCCTCATGTAATTTTGCTACTGTTATGAATCGTAATGTAAATATCTGTGTTTTCCGATGCTCTTAGGTGACCCTGCTAGCGGTTATCAACCTGTGGGTCGCGACCCACAGGTTGAGAACCACTGCTGTAGAGCCTAAGACCATCGGAAAACACAGATATTTACATTACGATTCATTAACAGTAGCAAAATTACAGTTATGAAGTAGCAACGAAAATAATTTTATGGTTGGGGGTCACCACAACATGAGGAACTGTATTAAAGGGTCACGGCATTAGAAAGGTTGAGAACCACTGGGATGGAACTTAGGGTCAGCCTGGCCTCTGGGAAGTGGGGGCACCTGCAAATTGCGTTCAGTCACATGTCCAGCAATTTAATAAAAACTCTGGACATGGACTCTGTGGACTCAGTGAAGTTTTCTGTTGTGTAAAGACATTGACCCACTTGGGGCTGTTGTTGGACGCTGCCTTATACTGAGTACATGTAACTTACGTGTTAAACAAATGAAATGCACTGATCTAACCTGAGTCTTACAGCTCTTGAGTAAATCATTTTAGAAGTATAAGTTCTATGAGCATGGGCCAGTTATAGTGGGGGGTGGGGAGCTTGATGCTTCTGCCCATTTGGATATATTCTAGGAAGTCGTGATTGAACGACAGGCACATTATTGTGTGTAGGAAGACTATATATCATCATAGGAAAGGGCATTCTGTAGAATACTAACTTTCAGTTCAAAGCAAGTTAAGACAAATGGACCATCTACCTTGTGGTCCAGACGGGGTGCACTGGCCACCCTAATAGGATTAAGAGGAGGAAAGTGAGAAGGAGCTTGAGCTGTGATTTGTGTTTCATTATCGCCAATATGAGGAGGCATCTAGTCTGTAATTCACAACTATTTAATTGTGAGGCTTAAATTCAACAGAGAAAACATCTATCTCTAGGGAATTAGATTACCCCAAGAGGAAAACAAAACCTTAAAAGAACTGATATTAGGCATTCACAAACAACACAGTGTCTTTCAACATCAGAAAAATACTTTAGCCCTCATTTTCCAGAATTATATAATTTTGAATCAAGATCAGACTGTGTTGAACTTTGGATACCTGGCTAAGATGTTTTAATTTTCGCTCACACTGGGGGTTGAGAAGTTTGGATCAGAGGAGTGAGAAGAAAGTGGTGCCACAGAAATGGATCTACAATCAGCAGGTGAATCGAGGAAGGTCAGTACAGACAGACAATTGACATTCACTCCCTATGGCTGCCAGACTTTCTCT
Source organism: Cnephaeus nilssonii (assembly GCF_951640355.1). Classification (NCBI taxonomy): domain Eukaryota; kingdom Metazoa; phylum Chordata; class Mammalia; order Chiroptera; family Vespertilionidae; genus Cnephaeus; species Cnephaeus nilssonii. The sequence goes on along the minus strand of NC_137091.1, from coordinate 22,322,009 downwards.
GGGTTCATCAATTTCCTCAAAACTTTGTGTGTGTTCTAATTTCTAGAGTTGTATTTACTACTTATTTCTTCTGTGCAGAGTATCTATATATATAAAAGGCTAATATGCTAAGTGTCTGACCATTTGAATGGAAGCTATGACACTCACTGACCACCAGAGGGCAGATGCTAAATGCAGGAGCTGCCAAGCTGCAGTGACTTGGCAGCGACAGTTCTTGGGTGATGCACCCCAAAACCAGAGAGGAGGGAGCCCGATTCCTCACAGGGCTGCATGACTCTACCTTTGGCCGTGGGTTATGTTGTTGCTGGGGCACTATCTGCCCCGAATCTGGTTTACTGCACACTTGCATTTGTGTTCCACACCCTGTGCGACAGCAACTTTGCAGAGTCCTCTCACACTCCGGGACCCCTCGGGTGATGTCAGAAAGCTGGTTTTGGCCTGATCCCCACAGGCCAGGCCGAGGGACTTGCTGGAAGGCCCCCACTCACTACACAGATGCCCTTTGAGCCATGGCACCACCCCAGGTACAGCCAGCCGGGGAGGGACTGTGGGAGGTTGGCTCCAAGGTATGTCTGGCCCTCTCGCCCAGTCACGCCCTGCCCAGCCACCTTCTAATTAATTTCCTTTCAATGTGCACAAATCTGTGCACCAGGTCACTAGTGCTTGTAATAAGAAACTTCATGTTCATTTTCAGGCAGGTACCCAATTTCTGAATGACTAAATAGACCTAGACATATCATGAAAACCCTTGTTGTTTGAGAATTCTGGCCAATTATTAGCAACTTCAATATCAATTTTAGGAAAGAGCCTCTTCATATTGCCAAAGTGAAAATTGTACCCAAGTTAGGCAGGCACCGGCAAGGAAGACTGGATTCTAAGCAGCTGCGGGAGGGGAGAGAGTCACACTCGGTCTGAGCACAACTTCACTGAGACAAAGGGCAGCAGTGAGGGAGAACACCGACCATCTACTTCTGGTAACTGAATTCACCCAAAGGAAAAGTCAACTCTCGCGATCTTTGTGACAGAAGGTAGCTTTGCAACCAAGAGCAAAGAAAATGTCAAAATTAGGCTCATACATTGTCACAGGAACTGGGGAGGTAGGGGTGCTATTTTCCTTGATGTCTACCTTCCAAGAGATGGGCTGTAACACTGGCGAGAGGCTTTTTAAAAGATGTATATCTCAAAGGGGCAAAAAGGAATGTCCAGTTACAAGTTTTCTAACAGATGTTCTAGATAAGGGAGGTCAGAAGAATCCTGTGTAAGATTTGTCAAGATGAGGGGAATATTAAAGCCATCTTAGTAAATATATTTAAGCTTCTTAAAATGTACTGAAGCAATTATATAGAGGGGTAGTATGTTAGTCAGAGTTGTAAAGAAAAATAGAACCAGTAGGATGTATGTGTGTTCCATGATTTATATACAGGGTGTCCCCCCAAAATGTATACACATTTGAACAGCCAATAGCTCAGTTTTGAATATGAAATGCATTTCAATAAGCACTGCCTTTATAATTATTCAAAGTGTGTATATACATTTTGGGGACACCCTATAGATATGCATATATGTGTAAATATATACACATATGTTAAAAATATACATAGACACGTGAGTGTTTGTCTATATATGGGGAGGGAGGAAGGATTGTGGAGGAAAAGGTGTTGGTTGCTTCTCCAGTCTGAAGGCAGAATGACCTCTTCTTTGGGGTCCACATTGTGGAGTGGGTAAGGGAGGATAATCTGTTTTCCTCAAATTCCACTGATTTAAATGTTAATCTGATCTTAAAAATACCGTCATGGAGCAGCATCTAAACCAATGTTTAAATATCTGTGTACCATGACCTAGCCAAGTTGACACATAAAATGAACCCTCGCAGGCAGGGGGGCTGGTACACAGAAACGCCCTCTGAAGCTCTGATGACAGCTTTCTGAAGGGTGTCTCTGAGAAACGTCCTGTACCACTTACACCGAATAAAGCGGTTACCTAATGGCAAAAAAAAAAAAAAGAGCTAACTTGACATGGACTCGGTTCTCGTGAAATGTTATAGTTTCAGAGAAGCAGAGACGAGCACAATTTCTCTTTTCTGGATAATGAAGCTTGCTTTGAAATAAATGAGTATCAGGAAAGTGCCCTGAGGCAAAGAAGATGCAGCTGCGTAAGAAAAGGATCCAATTTGGGAAGCAGGAGCTGTGCTCCCCATGGTCCTCCAGGTATGAAGCTCTGACCTTCTGATGATAAGAGCATTATTTCTGTAACTGCAGGGGACCCAGCGACAATCTGAGCGCAGAGAGATCTGCAGTTTACATTTTCACTGTGAAATGGCAAAAAAGTGGGATGTGGAAATATAGCTTTCCTTAGAGTTAGTCTACACACCTACCACCCATGATAAGCATTAGATGTCGTTAGCCTTAGAAATGATAACTTGAGATATTGTGTAGTGCTCGGTACTCTGGGAGAGTAGGAGATAGGAGAATAAAATAGAAGGGTGCATTCAAGCACTAAATAGAGATGTTAAGAAAAGCTTGCAGCAGATGAAGTTATTATTCACCAGGTGTGTTGCTGGCTATCTCTCAGATCATTGGATACACCTTAAAATGCAAATTGCTTCTTTCTAGATATTGGCAATTTTTCTCCATCCAGGGGACTGAAGATAATTTTGGCTCTCTACCCAGGGCCCTGTTTTTCAACTTCCAAAGTTCTGTAAAGGTAAAATTATTTTAATCTGTCCCCACAGGTTCCTCCTCCTCTTGGAGTCTTCACTATCCCATATTGTTCAGCTCTAAAGAGTCTACTAATGAAAGACAAATCCTAACACTAAGGAAATTAAAGCAATCTACAAATTTGTGGGAACATATTTGATAGCTAATCACTTCTCAAAGCTTAACAATCTGCATAACATGGAATTATTACTCTGGTTTTCAGAGTCCATGCCCTATGTTCCTTCTTCTGACTCCATCTCCTTCCTTTTCTTAATTCATATTTAATACTGAAGAGCTGCAGAATATCCACCTGAAAATATGTCACTTTGGCATAAGGATTATTTTTGAGCTGAAGGCAATTGAAAAGAAGCCCACACAAGGAAAGCTCTCTGCCTTCCACCTAGTTGCCTAAAAGCAGGACATAAATTTATCCACGTGTCCTCTCTTTTCTCTACCAGGAAGGACACAAGTTAATCACTGAGACAACTCTAAATTCTAGACCCCAATGAGCCCAGAGATAGCACCAGAGGAACCGACAGAACCAACGTTACTAATCAGCCCTTATCTCCCATTAGTGTCCCCCCATATGTTTGCCATCCCACAATTTGTTGCCCAAGAAACCCCAAATCCTTTTACTTTCAGTCTCTTTTCTAAAAAGTTATTGATCTTTTGTTAAGATGCCATCTAAGCCATCTTCTAACCTCTGCTTTGAGTCACTTATCACAGTTTTCCCTGTGATAGAGAGATGCACATGTTAGTAAAATTCTGTTTGCTCTGTCTTTTGTAGGCCCCCAGCCAGAGAACCTAGGCAGGTGGAGGAAAATGTTTTCCTCCTCTACAGTATTAAAGTTAACTTTCATAAACATTACTTTTTTTTTCCCTTTGGTGAGAGATTACAAATTTATTTGATCATCCGCACACCAAGTGGCTGAGCCTGGATGGCTCCGGCACACAGTGATGGGAGCCAGTGGCTTTTAAAGGACTTTTGGTGGGGGTTTTTCTGGGCGGAGACTTCTTTATGCATACCCGGAGGGGAAGAATGGAATGTGGGTAACCACCCACTTAGAATGCCAAATATTTGGTTCTTTTCATTTAAAAATGCCTACTTTACTGAATTCTAAAACCTTATCAATGGTATAATAACATTTCAAAAAAATTAAATTGTAGGATCAAACCTGATTTTAGGGTTTTAAAACACAAAAACTCATATATGAGTTACAAAGGGTGGGAGTTAATGGGGAGAGTGAAATTCAAAGTTGCCATACTTCATGACTTCTTGAACTGAGTAGGATGTACCTAGGTTTTTTTAATTACTCTTATACTTTACAAAATATATGGACATGTAAATATAGTTGCCATATTTGTAAATGAATACATATATATATTGTGTAGACATCAATTTGTAATGACTGATTTCTGATTTACATAGAGCATGGGCTATTATTCTATCTTCAGATTATTTTCCTTAATCATTATTGATGTAACTCATGGATTGGATTGCTTTTGAAATATACTTTCTCTAACTTAATTTAGTTGGGAATAAACACTTTGACAGTATTATGTAATATTACTTCAAGATCGTCTACATAGAAGCCTTTCTTTAAATTGTGTAAAAGGAAAAATTTTTCCTAATGGCAGCACTTGCCTAGAGATATGAAAATGAAAACTGTTTCACTGAACTCATTCTAACCAGCCAGCACCCTTAAAGAATCGTAAACTTTGAGCGACTCAACATAGGCCAGCAAGACTAGCATTGGACCTGATTATAGACTCTTTCCTGACCAAGGAGCGATACGATTTGTTTGAATTAATAATGAACAGACCTTCGGATGGGGCCCTCCTTATCCAGAGGAGTAGGCTACAGCCCTTAATCAGAATGTGCACCAGGACTTTCCCTTCATCTAACTGCTCAGTGAAATTCTCCTCTGGTTTGTTCTTGAACTGGCTCAGGTTAGTTTTGTAATACTTTTGAAACCGACACTCAGGATATTGATGTAACTTACAATTTATTTAGATCTGAAAATATAGTTCTGAGAATGAAACCGAAGTTATCTTTACTCAATGTTTTATCCAATATCAACTCTCCTGATTATGAAATTGTTATCAATGTGTGTGTTTTTTTTCATAATTTCTTAGGACCATTATTTTATCTGAGATTTTTTTGTCAATAAAAATTCGAAATGGAATTTTTTCCCTTCCTTTATGCTTATTACTGTAATACCAGTGGTCTGCAGATGAGGTTTGTTTTGTTTGCTCTTGCAATTCGAGCTTTTTGAAGCATTCCTTGCCAAAACCTTTGTTTCATCCTCCACTGCCTAACAGTACAAATCATGAATGTATCCAACTGAGCGCAATTATAGCAAACAGAGCTTGAGGAGTGCTTTTCCATCTACCTGCCTCCCCAGGAAAGGAAATAAATTGGAACGGACTTCCTGTGGGCTCTGTGGGAGAATGTGGTAAGGCAAGGATTTAAGTTATATTTTCTTAACAAACTGGTAATCCATTCCCAATCTGAATTGGTTGAACACTACAATCACCATTATTTCCATTTCATTTAATGCCCATAAAAATCGAATTCACTTGAATCCAGTGATTGTAATCACAGAACATTTACAGTGTATTTGATCTGTTGACGTTTTTTATTCGCATTTTTTTAAAGAACATGAACACAGGACTAAAAGTAAAAAAGATGCTAAGATTTCCACCACAAGTTAGTTTCTAATTTCTTTCCACTCCAAGCTCACATACTAAATTTATACAACCCTCAATTCTGTATATGATTATATTAACAAGCATTTTTTGCCATTGCCATATATTTTGTAATGACATTGAATGGATTCATAATATTATAGCCAGTCAACTAAGCAGAATCTCCTTAACCATTCGTTCATTCTGTGTAGTGAACATTTAAGCTGTTCCTACTTTAATTGTATTCATATATATATATATATATATATATATATATATATATATATATATATATATATAATCTGACTGATTAGATTATAATTTGTAGACATCACACCTTTTTCCACAAATAGTTTCAGTGACTATTTCCTAAGATACAGATTTTCTCTCATACAATCACACAGTATTCCTATCAAAAGCAGGACACTTAATACTGACACAATACTATTATGTATTTCATGAATTTTATCAGCTGCCCTAATATCATCCTTCATAATTTTTTGGTCCAAGTCAAATCCAGAATCTTATCTAATTGTTATGCATCTTTAATATGAACAATTTTTAGCCTTTCTTTTTGCCTTTCATTATCTTGGATTCTTGAAGAAAACAGGCCAATTATTTTGTAGAAGATTCTCCAACTTATATTCGCCTGTTGTTTCCTTATGACTGTCCCAAGGGATGCATTTTGAGCAGGAGCACCACAGGGTTATTATAGGAGACCCAAGAGGCCAGTCTGTCCCTGGGTGGAGATGCTAAGTTGATCACCTCATTAGGTGGTGTCTACCAGGCTTCTTCCCTGTAGAGTTACTATTTTTTCTTTGGTGATTAATAAGTAATTTAAAGAAGTTACTTTGAGATTATGTAAATATTCTGTTCATTAAAACTGAATCCACTATATTTAGCATCTATTAATGATACTTGCCTGAACCACTGATTACTGTGATGGTTACAGAAAAATGATAAAGTGATTTTATAATAAAACATTATTTCTGTATTTATCAGTCTGCTGTTCACAGAGCTTTCTCTCCTCCCTGACTCCATTTATTTATTTATATTGGTAGGGTCTCATTTGTTTAATTCCGCAAATTTTCTGTTCCTGTCATCATTTTGATGCTCATATTGTTCCAGATTTTCCCAGAGAGAGCCCCCTTCAAACAGGCTCTTGACATGTCCCCATAATATTTTAAACACTGAGTTAGTTTTTGCCACAACAGTTTTATCTCTTACTTTTCCTCTTCCAACCCTGAAGTTAACCGTTTCTACAAGAATCCCCGATTCCTAGTGGGACATGGCCTACAGCAGCTGAGGTCCGTGTGCTTGGTAAGAACATGGCTGAGAACTTGAAAGAACAGTGGAAACCTGTAGCACGTGAGCTTGGACTCACTTCCTCCCGCATCCCCCAGTGAACGAAGCACTACTCGGGAGGGCGCAGCTGAAAATACAGGGTCTTCCCCCCCCAACACCCCCAGTTCACAGGCTGGGATTACCGCTGTCTCAGCGGCAGAGGGCACAGCATTCCTCCCTTCCTGGAAGGTGTGGCTGAGAGGACCAGGCTCCCTCCCTCGCACAGGATGGAGAAAGCACAGAGCAGGCCTACAACGCGTTGCCCCGATTGTTGTTGCCCAGATTGCTCTTAAGGTGGAAGTTTCATGCCGGAGGAAGAGGCAGGTGGATTAGGTTTTATTGGCCTCTCAGCACCTAATTTTAGCGCAAGGTGCCACACGGGAGAAAGGAACGCTGTCCTGACCCTCAGCTCCCGTGGGCATCACAGGTTCTGCCAGGAGGGCAAGGCGGGTTCTACAGACGATGCACCTTTGCCGTTCTGCCCGAGGGGCTGACTGCATTGGGAAAAGAGCGAGGAGAGGTTCATAACTAAAGAGACTGAAGAAACCACAGAGATCTTGGAGAGTGCCTAAGAGGGAGCACGTAGCTCTGTGATCATGGTAGCAAAGAGCAACAAAATCAAAGGAAGACATGCCGGGTTCACGGTCAGTTCTAGGGTCCAGAAGGCCGTGGCAGTGCTGGACTGCACCCTTGCAGGAGATACTAGAACCAAGTATGGCACCGACGTAAAAACAGTCCCCCAGTCACACACGGATCCAGCCACAAAGGACATAAGCCTCACCTTCATGAGGGGATTAAGCACAAACACTGGCAGAACCATGAGCAACTAACTCAGGCGAGGCAACCCTTAGGAAGCGGGGCTTAAAAATAAAGTCGTGAGCTTCCCCGAGCGTTTTGAATACTGTGTGCGCCCAAGACGGTGGCCTTCCAGGAGTAATGGGGCCGGGATTTCCAGGCTGCGAGTGCCTGCCTGAATCTGGCGCAAAAACCCGGACCTTGAACTGTAGTAATACCGCAGAGCCGCACACGCACGTCAAATGGTCAAGGCTAAAATCCCGATGGCCAAGAGGACCTAGGCACAAGCTTTGAGCAAAATTGCCTTATGCCGACCCAGGGGTAATTCCAGGCAGCATCTGACACAATCCACCACCTTGCACACTAAAATATAATAATAATAAAAATCTCAGCATAGACATTAGATATCTAGGTCATTTTTCTGTTGTAAATATGTTAACACAAAAATTAAAGGAAGATATGATGATGGGTCATTAAATAGCAAATAACAATAAGAAGAGAGACATTACTAAAAAGAAATGGAAACTCTGGAGTTGCAAAGTGTAACAACTCAAAAACTCACTAGAGAGAGGACGATGCCAAGAAGACTTGGACAGGAAGGAAATATTTACAAAAGACGTGTTTGGTAAAGGCCTGCTATCCAAAATATACAAAGAATTCTTAAAACTCAGTAAGAAACAATCTGATTTAAAAAATAAGACACCTCACCGAAGACATACGAATGGAAATCAGCACATGAAAAGAGGTTCCTTGTCGTATGCCATCATGGAGATGCAGAGGAGCAGGCCCCAAGTCCGGGACACTGGCAACACCAAGTGCTGGGGGGGGGGGGGGGGGGGGGGAGGGGATGTGGCGCATGGGTGACTTTCAGGCACTGCTGATGAGAATGCAACATGACACCATTTGGGAGACAGTTTGGCAGCTTCTTATGAAACTGAACAGACTCTTACAATAGGACCCAGCAGTCACACGCCTTGATACTCACCCAAAGGAGTTGGATACCTGTCTCCACACAAAAACCTGTGTGTGGATATTTATAGCAGTTTTATCTGTAATAGTCAAAACTTGGAAGCCATCAAGATGGTCTTCCATAGGTAATGGATGAATAAACTGTACATTCAGACAATGCTAAAAGAATGCTAAAAATAATGCTGTGAAAAGACATGGAAGAAACTTAGAAGCATATTACTAAGTAAAAGAAGACAATCTGAAAAAGCTACAAACTGTATGATTCCAAGTATATGACATTCTAGAAAAGGCAAAACTATGGAGACAATAAAAAGATGATTATTTCCACACACGTGGGTGAGTAGGCAGAACACAGAGGATTTTTATCTATATGGCATCATGATGTTGGATACATGTCATTATACATTTGTCAAAATTCATAGCATGTACAACACCAAGAGTGAACCCTAATGCAAACTCTGGACTTAGGGTGATTATGATGTGTCATTATAGGCTCATCAATTGCAACAAATATATCACTCTGGTGGGGGTATTGATAATGGGGAAGCCTATGCATATGTTGGGGCCTGGGGTTTAAGGCAAATCTCCGTGCCTTTTGCTGTGACCTAACAGTGCTCTAGAAAGACATTTACTTAACATTGGACTCGAGGATCTGGTCAAAATAATTAGGCAAGAAAAACAAAATGCATATAGATTGAACGAAAGAAGATACTTCTATTCAAAGATGCCATGATTGTTATGTTTAAAAATCTAAGGAATAACTAAAAACACTGTTAAACAAATAAACTAGTTCAAGAAGGTAGCAGGATGCTAGAATAATCTTTTAAAAATCAATTGTACTTCTTTACACTAGCAAGGAACAATCCAAAAGGAATTAAAAACAAAAATATTTTCACCCAGGGCACGATAGGAAATTGCAATTTCCAATATGAATAGCCCCTCGGCTTGGGATGTAGCAGAATACTTGTTTAAATATGGATTTTGTTGTTAAGATGATGCAAATGTCCCTGAAAACCAGTGTCTTCTGAGTGAGAAATTCTGGATAACTACTAAATGAAATAAATTTGTTCCCAGAAGGAATCACATAAGTGTGAAGGGAAATTAGCAGAAACATTTACAACAAAAAAAAGACAACTTGTTTTGGAGTAAGAAACCCCAATAAATTAAGCATGTCAAAAATTGTTTGAGGTTTCCTTAGAATCTATCTAACCAGAGAAAATTTTAAAGAGGAATATGTTGTAGATGAGGCCAAATCAGTTTGGGATCTACAAGAAATATCTAAAAAGCACAACCTTAGCAAAATAATTGTAAAAATATACATTTGATTATACTAACACACACACACACACACACACACACACACACACACACACACACCCTAAAAAATTCACAAGGTGTCTTTTCAATCCATTTAGAAGTTTGAACAATGGGTAAAAGCCATACCCTTGATTTGATCCTTGCTGCATACGCTCCGTTGTCCTTTACTGAGCAAAGACCTGGGTTTTACCTTCCACCCCTGGATGATAAAAAGCAGCTGCTCTTCCCAGCTCCATGCTTCTTTGCCTCCCAGTGTATTTCATACCACAGTTTTATCAACATTGTCATCACAGAGTAAGATGAATGCCATTTTAAGAGCCTTCCAAATCAGTTTACTTCTAGCCTGCCTCCCAACTATTATGCTAATGCTACATATATTAGTTTTCATTAAGGCAGCCCCTGCTTCTAAATATAATTATTTGTATCAGTCAGAATGGGTCAGGTGTGGTAATAAATAACCCCGAATCTCAGTGGCTTAGTTAGGGATACAGGCTGATGGGGCCGCCATCTTTTCAAATATTATCCAAGTGGGGGAAGGGGAACCTCCGGAGGGTCTCAAAGCAATAGTTAAATTCTGTGACTCAGAGACATCAGTCCCTTCTTCCAGGTTATCACGAGTCATGGGTCCTCATTCCACCACAAGGGTTTTAGGAAATGTGTTCTGAAAGCAAAGAGCCAGTGTATAATGGGTGATTTACTAATTTATGGGGGTGTATGTCCATTAACAGTCATTGGGATTTCAGAAAGTGGTTAAATTGGAAAAGCATTTTTTACATCAAAGCGTGCCGGGCAAAAATGTGTGCAGATGTACACAGCATGAGAAAAATGTTGTACTTCAGGTGCTAAAGCTGGAGTGAAACTTACATGATGTAACACAGGGGGAAATACAGTTCCATTTCTACTTAAATATGCTATCTCCCTGCTCGTCCCTCTGCTGTATCAGTCACAGGATGGTTCTACCTTGTGTCACTTAGTGCAAGTCCCTTTCACCTCCCAAGACTTATCATACCACTTTCCTTTCATTTAACTGAAATACTTGCTTTCTCAAGTTTGCAATGTCTGCCACACAAAGAATTAGACAATAGATAGTTAAAGGGGATTTTAAAGTCATTTAGCAGCACAACCCTAAACATTATTGCTTTTATTAACTTAGCCTCATACTGTATAAAGCAAAAATCAGCAGAATTATAAGCCACTCAACTACCAAATAGTACTGCCGGGCACACACCATACAATACACAGATGATGTGTTATAGAATTGTACACCTGAAACCTCTATGTATAATTTTATTAACAACCCCAATAAATTTAATAAAAATGAAAAATAAAATCAGGCAGTTTAGAATCAGCAATGATCCTGGTTATATTTTATATTTCCTTGGATACAATAAAGTCAAGGGCAATGATTAATTACTCATTAATCAAAATGTCATAAAAACATTTCTGGAAAGATTTCCATTCACAATAGCATAAGAAAAATATGCTATGAAAGCAAATTTTAAAATATTATGTCTTAAAGGAGCATGGTATTAATACAGACATGGTCAAAGAGAGAAAATAAGAGAATGCTGACCTCAGACACATACTCAGGTGTTTGTGGAGACCTGGTTTGTGAAAGAGGTGGTATTACAAATGCTGGGAAACTGTGGCTTTTTATTAAATGCTAATGGGAAAATAGAAATCCATAGGAAAAACATATACATCCTTTGCTCATATTACATGACATAGTCAAGCCCAAATATTCAAAATACTTCTATGAGTAAAGCTAATTGATAATATCTAGGAAATGTATAGATAATTGTCCTCAGAGTAAAGATGGTTTTCTTAAACAAAGCACGATAATAAAGGAAATCCTACCACATCTGTGCAATAAAGAAAACCATAAACAGATTCAAAACACAAGACACAGACAAGGAGTGTCTTTATAGCTTACTCAAGCAGGCAGTATAAAGAAATCCTAAAAATCAATAACGCACAAAATGTGTATGAGCAATTCACCTGAAAGGCAATAAACACGTGCAAAGAAAATGTTCAACCTCACTGGTAATAAGGAAGAATGCAAATTGAAGCCGATATTTCAGTCTACACAGAAGAAACTGTAGTATATTTTGAGGAAATTGATCTTAAGAGAGAATCAACAGATTGTGTTATTAATGGCTACTATGACAAGGAAAGAGAAATACATATTCTGCTTTGATATTTATTTGTAGGCTTTTTTTTTTTTTTTTGCTTCCTTCACTACATCAATTTTTACTATAAATAGTCCAGGGACAGACAGCAAAGGGGATAAAATCAAAGCATGCCAGAAAATAATGTGTGCAGCAGTCTAGAAGGAATTGAGAGGCTTGTGGCATCATTGAGCTGACAGCCCTGCAGAACACACACACCTACAGCAGAAATGTAGCCTGGAGTCATGACACTCTTGGCATATAATTTAACAGGGTGCTAATTAGGTGAACACCAACAAGAAACATGCCAAGAAGATTTTTTAAATGCTGAATGGATAGGATAAAATGCTAAATATTCTCCTTTGAAGTCAAGATGTTTGTTTGCATAGTGCTGCATAACCTACCACCTTCCTCCCCCCGTCCCACCCCGCCACATAGGGGTTTAACATCATATTTTATTATTTGTCCTAGTTATGTGAGTTGACTGGGCTCAGCTAGGCAGTTCACACTTGGGGTGTCATATCTAGTTGCCGTCAGAGGGTGGCTGGAACTGGCAACTTTCATGCCAAGCACATCGGTGAAGGTAGCTGGAGCATCTGAGGAATGACCAAGAGGCCTTGCATGGCCTGGTTTTCTCCAGAACAAGGCTATCATGGAATCTGACAGCTTGTGACTAGCCTTCAAAATCCCAGCACATCAATTCCATTGCATTCTATTGGTCAAGCAGGTCACTAAGGACAGCCCAAATTCAAGAGGGCTGGGGGTGTGGGTGGATTGGACACCATATCTTGATGTGAGAAGCAGCATGTGGGCACAGGGAGGGAAGGAATGGCGGGTGGCTATCTTTGGAGACTACCCACCACACAAAATAACCAACATTCCTTCTCCTTCACTGCCCAGAGTGTACTACTAAAACGATTCTGAAGGGTCAGCCTCTTTGTGTGTCAGCACTCAATGTGAATGGACCAGATCTTTAAGCTTTTACTCCAAGGCAGGCATGGGCACAGTCCCACACCAACAGAAGTCTGAGTCATGAATGCCACCATAGGATCACTGGCAATCAAATCAAGTCTAAGGAACTTCCTGTCAAGATGGCAGAGTAGGTAAATGCTGTGCTCCCATCCTCCCATAATCAAATCAAAATTACAACTAAATTATAGAACAGCCATCATTGAGACCCACCTGAAGACTAGCTGAACAGAAGTCATATAATTAAGAAGAAGCCACAACAAGACCGGTAGGAGGGACAGAGACTGGGAACGGGCAGGTCCCATACCCATGGTGTGGCAATTAAGATTTGGGAGCAATAGTTTGCTGCAGAGGTCCCCCATGAGGGGCAAGGGGTCCCAGCTCCACATGAGACTCCCCAGCCTGGGCCACCAGTGCTGGGAAGAGAAGTCTCCATAACGTCTGGCTGTGAGAACCAATGGGGATTGCACCTGAGTAAGACAGAGGGCTGCTGCTGCTGCCCTGGGCATCCCTCTGGAGGGATCTGAGCATGGACTTGCTTTGTTCACAATCTCTTCTCTCCTGGCTCCTTGTAGGGGCAACAGCTCAATAGGTGCCAGGGAAATACAGGAAGGAACTGATTGTACCTCTTGCTAAGAAGCCCCAACCCTGGCACAAACCACCAGATTCAGTTTGCATTGTAACTTACATTAGGCGGCCCCAAACTTGGCATAAGCTGCAGCCAGTGTTGTGCTGAAATGTAGCTTCAAGTAAGTGGCCAAAAAACCAGCACAAGTGGTGGTCTCAGCTCACATTGTGGTGTCCACCAAAGAGGGTCAAGCATGGCACACTGGAAGCTGACCTAGGTTCACAACATGGCCTCTTCCAAGTGCCTCCTAGTGGCAACCATCCACAGATCACGTTGCACTTCCCACCAGGCAGCCCCACGCTGGGCACAAATGGCAGCTGGCCTTGGTCTGTACCAAGGCTCCTCCTGAGCAGCTTGGGAACCAATATACCCAATGGCCAGCTTCAGACCACACCATAACATTACCCAACCGGCTTCACAAAAGACATACCCATGCCCAGCTGATATGGTTCAGTGATTGAGCATCAGCCCATGAACAAGGAGGTCATGGTTTGATTCCTGATCAGGGCACATGCCCAGGTTGTGGGCTCGATCTCCAGTAGGTGGCGTGCACGAGGCAGCCAATTGATGTTTCTCTCTCATCAATGTTTCTATCTCTATACCCCTCTCCCTTCCTCTCTCTAAAATCAATTAAAAAATGTTTTAAAAAGATTTGATACCCAAAAGACAGACTCAGCTAATATCAGGTCCCTCATAAAGCCATTCCCATTCTGTGGGTTAAACCCCTGCACAATAGCTTGTCCATTGCCGTCATGGCCAGCCATTTAAGCCACCAGCCTGAGGGTCAATCCCACCCACTGACGTGCCCAGAGTAGTCAAGGCTCAGGTTGTAACAGGAGGGAGCACACAACCCACAAAAGAGACACTCCTGGGGCACCCACCCAGCTCTGGTGAACAAGGAGAGAGCGCCACTGGGCCTCACAGGACATCTGCCACAGAAAGCTACTCTGCCAAGACTGGGTAACACAGCAAATCTACCTAACACATAGAAACAAGCACAGGGAGGCAGCCAAATAAGGAGACAAAGAAGCATGTCCCAAATGAAAAAGCATGACAAAACTCCAGAAAATGGACAAAACAAAATGGAGCCCATTTTGTGGAAGGATAGATGAACTGAGGGAGAACTTCAACAAAGAAATAAAGAACATGAAGACCCTGTCAGAAATGAAGACTACAATATATGAAATAAAGACTATATTACAGGGTATTACCAACAAATTAGATGAAGCAGAGGATTGAATCAGAGATCCAGAAGACAAGTTAGTGGAAAACACCCAAGCAGGATGGCAAAAATAAAAAATAATTTTAAAAAGGTGAGGACAGTTTAAGGGACCACTAGGACAACCTCAAGCATAATAACAATCGCATCATAAGGGTTTCAGAAGGAGAAGAGAGAGAGCAAGAAATTAAACCTGATTTGAAGCAATAATGTCTGGAAGCTTTCCTAACCTGGCAAAAGAAATAGACATACAAGTCCAGGAAGTGCAGAAAGTCCCAAATAATATGAACACAAAGAGGCCCACACCAGGACACATCATAATTAAAACGCCAAAGGTTAAAGACAAAGAAAATGACTTAAGAGTAGCAATAGGAAACCAAGTAGTTATGGACAAGGGAACTGCCATAAAACTATCAGCTGATTTTTCAACAGAAACTTAGCAGGCCAAAAGGAGTGGCATGAAATATTCAAACTGATAAAAAGCAAAGACTACAAATAATATTACTCTACCCAGCAAGGCTGTCATTTAGAATCAAAGGCGAGATCAAGAGTTTCCCAGACAAGAAAAAGGTAAAGGAGTTCATCAACTCTAAACCAGTATTGCAAGTAATGATAAAGGGACTTTTTTAAGAAGAAAAGAAAATATTAAAAATATGAATAATAAAATATGCACCAGGCCTCTATCCTGTCTAATAAAAGAGTAATATGCAGATTGACCATCACTCCAACACACAAGATGGCTGCTCCCATGTGGTCAAAGATCCTGCCCCCATGTGGACACAAGATGGCCACCACAAGATGGCCAGCAGGGAAGGGCAGTTGTGAGGGACTAGGCCTGCAAGGGAGGGCAGTTGGGGGTGACCAGGCTGGCAGAGGAGGGAAGTTGGGGGCAAACAGGCTGGCAGGGGAGCAGTTAGACATCAATCAGGCTGACAGGGGAGTGGTTAGGAGGTGATCAGGCTGGTAGGCAGAAGTGGTTAGGGGCAATCAGGAAGGCAGGCAGGCGAGCAGTTGGGAGCCAGCAGTCCTGGATTGTGAGAGGGATGTCCGACTGCCCGTTTAGGCCCTATCCTACCGGTAGGATAGGGCCTAAACGGGCAGTCGGACATCCCTTGAGGGGTCCCAGATTGGAGAGGGTGCAGGCTGGGCTGAGGGACACACACCCCCGTGCACGAATTTCATGCAATGGGCCTCTAGTAATATATATTATGTTACTAATTTGTCATTTATAACACTATAAAATGTTTATTATCTACAGACCATGCCAAATAACTCAGATCACTTGACCTACTCCATTTCATGAAAAGCAAATCACAGATCAATTTATATAGGAACTATCTTGAAAAGTGCAAAGACAATTCTGCAACATCATGGTGAAAAATAATTTCCCTTTCCTTTACTATAGTTACAAGCGTTTGGTATTTTTTTTCTTTTATAAGAAAAGCACAGCCAGCTTTCCTTTAACATTTGCATTTAGGGATTATCTTGTTCTGAAGGGTGATGGCAGTCGTCATAGAAACAACTATAGTTTCAAGAGATACATTTATCAGGGAGGAAAATATTTACCTTAGATTCCAATCCACCTTTCCCTTGTTGTTGTGGAAAGGAGTCAGTTTAGGGAGCGAGCTTTCTATCTATGCGTAGGCAGGGCCTTCCTGACCTTCTTCTAGGTTTGCCAGTCCCAGGGGTCATTCCTTTCGGGCATTGTGAGGCTTAGTTTAAGTCAGCATTCTGCATCCTAAACTTGTTGCTGGAGACTGTGCTGTCTCCTCACGATTGATTGATTTTAGAAATTATGTGATGGAACAGAAGAGTCTATTGTTTGTTTTTGAGGGGGGAAAAACACCCATGATATTTCCCAAGGCAAGTAATTATCTTCAATAATATTTATCCTTGGTGTATTCAGAGTTAACAGGAAAGCGCAGGAGTAGAAGCGAAGAGACATGTGTAAACACTTCATATATTTTCCTCTGCCTGAAATTGTACTTGTTATTCCTCTAACAAAATGATGCTTCTTTCTTATTTAAAATATAAAACTCTTCATATTCTTAACTGTCTACAACTTTGCCTCCATGACCACTGCTTTAAAATTTATTCCTAAATATATGTACATATTTTAACTGTCTACATTTACTTATACTTTATTGATATATCATAATATATCATATATTATTTATAAAATTAAATCTATATTTATATTCTAAATGTACATATTTTTTAAAGTTAATAACTTATCCTACCGTCTTCCTAAAATAGATTTATGGCAACACTCAAAATACAGAGAGTGTAATGAAATTAAAATAATGAAAATCTTAAGGAGGAAGAAATCAGGTAAAGTTAAAACAAATATACAAAATTCAAGATGAAATCTGCTCTGCATAAGGTTGCTAAAGGGAGTTAGAGTGACTTCATCTACTGCATCATTCACCCCCTGCTTGGCCACGCCCTAAAGATGCCATCCAAGTCGATGCTCAGAGGAAGCACCATTATCCCCACTTCTACAGAGAAAAACGCGCCCCACGAGCATCACAAACACCCTGTGCAAAGCACTTAACCTTTCCAAGAACATTTTATACTGAGCCACATAGGTGTCACCTTGTATATTAAAAACATCCCTCAAAATCGCAATGACAATGATGGCAAATTCTGTTTTAGGGAAGCGTTCCATGATGGTGTCGGAGCCTGGGCTCCTGGCTCAGTCCTCCTCTAGAGCAACATAAAGATAGAACTCAGGGCACCCGGGGAGATGGGCACATTAAAACACCCAGGTCTAAATATGTCATTTCACTCAACTATAACCTTTGGTTAGTTTCAACAAATCAAGTTATTTTTACTGATAATTATTGGAGTATGTTCTATTTTACCCTTTGTAAGTACATTCTACCAGCCAGCCAAAATAGAATTCCATTATTTGTTAGGAGAAGACATTTAAAAAGCCACAGGATATGTAAAATTAGCCTTCTACCTGCCCATAGGCAGAGCCTGTGACGGTTTAAACTGTTCACACACACACACTCAAAAGATTAAAGCCTCAGAACTCCATGTCATAAAGCACAGTCTTGCAGGTTAGAGCAAATATACATAGGTCATTAATCTCTAAATAAGGATCCAAACAATAACAAGGTTTAGAAATAAATATCCTAGTATATTCAAGAGTAACTATATGGCAAGTATACCTAGGCCAGTAGCTGGCATTCTGGATTTCAAAAAAATCATTAAAAAGTACACACACATGTGTGCACAAACACATTACATGCATTCCTATGTGCATATAAACATGGTAGTCAATATATCCTCACTATTTTGTATTGCAAATTAAAGCCAGAGAAGGTGAATAAGCATGCAAACATACATGTACACACACATATCTTATACTGGCTCCCACTGTCATTTAAAAATATGAAATTTTAACTAATCCAAAAGTCAAATAAATTTACTACCAGATGGTAATTCAGTCTTTAGGAAGAAATTTGTTTTGTGAAATTTTCACTTATATTCTGAGATGTATTTAACTTACTTATCTCAGACTAACACAAGTGTTTAGACCAACACGCAGGAATCTCGGTAGGAGGTAACTAAATGAGTGAGCTTGCTGGGTGGGGTCCCGTCATTTTCACGCTCTAGCTATGGAGCAGATCCCATGCTGGTCACATGGCTTGGTGTGATAAACAACAAATAATCCATGTTTCTATGGAGAGGGGAAGACATGAAACAGATAATCTCACAAATGACACTGAAACTTCACTTTCATGAGCTTCTGTGAGTGAAGAGTTCGGGTGTAATGAGAATTCATGACAATGACTTTGCAGCGGCTTGGCCGCCTCCTGAGGCCTCACAGACGAGCAGCGCCGTAGCAGGGAGAAGCCCCACTGTGACTCCGCCGGAGCTTTTGGATCCTCATCAGATATGCTGCCAATGATTCAACACATTACTTGAAGGCCTACTATGTTCCTGGGGCTTTCCGGGGTCTCCCAAATGATTTTGATATTTAATAACAAACAGACTTCAAATGGCATATTTATTATTTGGTCCAGTCTGCCCTAACCTCCAGGCTATGAATCTTCTTTTTCCCCCTCATTAAATGTCTTCGAGAACACGCTCCAATTATACCCAACAGAAATGACATGACATGGCTTCGTCGAAAAAGGGAGAGTTGCTAGGTAACCCTTAAATTCTGAGCTCAGAATGATCCTGTTTCTTTTCTAGCAGAAAAGCTTCAAATTATGTTCTTTCACTTCCTATTAGCCTTGATGTAAGTTTCACTATATTTTTTATCATTTTCTGAACTTATTTTGGTTATGCCCATCAAGATATGGGAAGTTTTAAAAAGAAGAATGGAGGTTAGAGTCTCATGTAAATTTGTCCTTCTCCAAAAAAATTCCACAAAAAAATAGTCAAATAAAAACATTCATATTTAAGAATCATATCTAATGCCGGCTTTTACTATCTTCAAAAAGGTAAGCGGCAGGTCCAAGATGACGGCATAAGTGGACATTGAGCTCACCCCCTCACAAAATCACATCGAATATACCCCTATATTTAGAGCAAATCCTGCTGAGACAACTATGAGCCCATTAATACCTTCTGCACAACAAACAAGAGAGAAGGACCGCAGAGAGAAGGTGAGGAAACCACCATAGCTCTTCCAGAGCCGAGGCCACAATACAGGCAGGAGCCGGTGGGCACCACTGTTTACATTTCCCTGGATGTGGACAGTGGGCAGCGGCTCCATCCGGGTTCTCTGGCAGACCTTCCGGTGCTGCGGCCTGTCCCCAGCCCCCCCTCCTGGGGCTGGACCCAGCAGGAACAGGAGGGTGCAGAGCGTGCGTGTCAGGGGCCCTGCCACCTGGAGATGGATCCAGCAGGTGCAGCAGGGTGCTCCCCCTGGGCTGCCCACAAAAGTCCCCCCGCCCCCTCCCCCACTCCCCCCACCCCCACACCTGGAGAGTGCAGAGCTAGCAAAATGCTGCAGCGCCTGCCTGTAGCACTACCTTATCCAGGGAAAGCACAGAGATGCTGGGACACTACTGGGTGCTCACCTGGGGCTTCCAGACCTGGAGAGAGGGTGGGGCTAGCGAAACGCTGCCACAGCCACATGCCAGGCGGGACTGCCCTGTCCAGAGAAAGGGCGGAGCTAGCGGGGCATGCTGCACACACGTGGGGCTGCCCCCTGGAAGAAAGCGCAGAGCTAGCGACACTGCGGTACCCACATGCAGGGATAGGGAGTGGGGTACTGCTGTGCACACACATGCGCCCAGGGCTGCCCCACCTGGTGAGAGTACAGAACACACGAAGTACGGCTGTGCGTGTAAATCAGGCTACTTCACCAGGAGAAAGGGCGGAGCTGGGCAGGTCAGCAGAATGGCCCTACCATGACTCTGCTCTGACTAGGGACAATTAAGGCAACAGGGCAGGCATGCAGGGCTGCCCGTGTGGAATGAGAGGGTGCAGCTAACTGCACAAGGAACTGTGCAGCCAGGAAAGGAGGAGCAGCAAGGTGTGCAGTGTGTACACACAGGCCTGCCGCACCTGGAAGAAGAGATGGGGCTGGTGAGGCACTGAGAGGTACACACACGAAGCTCTTCGAGAGCTGAGGCCACCCAGACCCTGCTCTGATCACAGACAGTTAAAGCAACAGGGCGCACCAAGGGCACACTGAGCCGCCCAGTCTAAATCGGGCAGCTCCACCCAGATTAGCAGGGCAAGGAAGCATGCACACACCGGGCTACCTCATCCAGAACCCACTCCCTCTGACAGGTGATGCACCAGGAGCCACATGCCAAACAAAATGGGGAGGCAGAAGAATATGCCCCAAATGAAGGAACAAGGAAAAACTCCAGAGAAAAAACCAATGAGATGGAGATAAGTAATTTGCCTGATAAAGAATTCAAAGAAATACTCATAAAGATGCTCAACAAACTTGAGAATGCAATAGAGAAACTAAGCACTTCAACAATGAGATAGAAAAATTTAATAACGGACCAATTAGAAATGAAGAATACAATAGCTGCAACGACAATACATTAGAAGGATCAGATTAGTTAATACAGAAGAATTAGCCACTTGGAAAAAGTGGAAATTACCTCATCAGAACTGAAAAATGAAAAAGAAATTTAAAATAAAATGAAGATAGTATAAGAAATCTCTGGGAAAACACCATGCACCCTAACAGTCACATTCAAGTAATTCCAGAAAGAGATGAGAAAAAGGGGAAGAAAGAATATTTGAAAACATAATCTCTGAAAATTTTCCTAATCTAGGGAAGGAAATAGACATCCAGGTCCAGAAATCACAGTTTTAAACAAGATGAACCCAAAGAGAACCACACCAAGCCATATTATAATGAAAATGGCAAAAGTGAAAGATAAAGAGATAATCTTAAAGGCAACAAGAATGAAAACACAAGTCACATACAAGGGCCACCCAATTGGCTATCAGCTGATTGTTAGGAGCAACTTTACAAGCCAGAAGAGAATGGCACAAGATATTTCAAGGGCTGACAGGAAGGAATCTACAACCCAGAATACTTTATCCAGCAAGGTTATTATTTAGAATTGAAGGAGAAAGAGTTTCCCAGACAAGCAAAAAACTGAAGGAGTTCACGGCCTTACAAGAGATGTTAAATGGTCTTCTTTATGCAGAAAAGAAAAGGCCATAACCAGAAATAAGAAAATACAGGAAAGAAAAAAAGTCTTGCTAGTAAAGGCCAATACATAGTGATTACAGTGAATCAACCACTTAAGAAACTAATATGAAGGTTAAAAGATAATAGAAAATTACATATAACTACAAAAATGAAACTGGACTACTCTTACACCATAAACAAAAATAAATGCAAAATAGATTAAGGACTTAAATATAAGGCCTGAAACCATAAACGTAAGTAGTAAACTATTTGACATCAGTCCAAGTAATATATTTATGGATATGTTCCTCTTGATCAAGGGAAACAAAAGAAAAAATGAACAAATGGGACTTCATCAAACTAAAAACGCTTCTGCACAGCACAGGAAACCATAAACAAAATTAAAAAAGACTTACTGAATGGTGGAATGCATTCACAAATGATATATCTGATAGAGTTGATATACAAAATCAGTAAGAAGCTAATACAACTCAATAACAGAAGTAATCTGATAAAAAATGGGCAGAGGACATAAAAAGACATTTCACCCAAGAAGACATACAGATGGCTAACAAGAAAGATGCTCAACATCAATACTCATCAGGAAAATCCAAGTTAAAACCACAATGAGATACCACCTCACCAAGGGAACTTCATGAAAGTTTAAATATAGAAATAATCTAATGTTGGGAAATAAATTTAGTGGTCTATTTCTCTAGCTCTCACTTTCTATTTATACTGTATTTATTTATTTCCAAAGTTAAATGGTTTTTAATTTTTTTATTGTTGAGAGTATTACAGAGTCCCCAGTTTTCCCCTTCCCCCCTCCACCTAGCCCCTTCCCAACCCCAGGTCTTCACCACACTATTGTCTGTGTCCATGGGTTGTGCATACATGCATATAAGTTATTTGGTTAGTTTATTCCATCCTTTTCTGTATATCCTTTAAAATAAAAGGGTAATATGCAAATTGACCCTAACGACAGAATGACTGAGAATGACTGGTCGCTATGACACGCACTGACCACCAGGGGGCAGACGCTCAATGCAGGAGCTGCCCCCTGGTGGTCAGTGCGCTCCCAAAGGGGAGCTCACTCAGCCACAAGCTGGGCTGACGGCTGCAAGGGTAGGGGCGGTGGCGAGAGCCTCTCCCGCCTCCTTGGCAGTGGTAAGGATGTCCGACTGTGGCATAGGCCCGCTCCCCGCAGGGAGGGCTCCCAGGCTGCCAGAGGGATGTCTGCCTGCCAGCTTAGGCCCAATCCCCCAGGGAGCGGACCTAAGCTGGCAAGTGGACATCCCCCAAGGGCTTCTGGGCTGTGAGAGGGCGTAGGCTGGGCTGAGGGACCCCCCTGAGTGAACAAATTTTTGTGCACTGGGCCTCTAGTATATTAATAAAGAATATGATAAACTGAAGAATTAATGTTTGTTTTTGAGAGATTGGTTCATTGATTCGTTTTTGAGGAAACTGCTGTTTTGTGTTATTCCTTATATAATTGACAAATGATAAAATGTAGAAGTATCCAGTATTGCAAAATATGGTTGTGTTTTCCCCAGATATCTTTGTCTCTGTCTTTCCCAGATATCTGTGTTTTTCCCAGATATCTTTGTCACTTGGATGTTTCTTTGCTTACTTCCTGGAACAAATGGATATTTTTGGCTTAAATTGATCACCACCTGCTCACAATGCAACATCTTGCATTTTTCAATTCCTAAGCCTATGGAAGCTATGCTTTTATAAATATAAATGTTATTTGTTGAGTAAATTGTGCCTGTCAATGGTTGGAAATTGGCACCGAGAAGAAGTACAGGGAAAGATTACAGTTCTATTTCATAAGAGAAATAGCACCTACGATTGGATAAAGCTTTTCTTCTTCCTATTTTATCGCTGGTGCTCTCACTGCTCTGGAAAAGGGGCACAGCGGATGGAAGATCGTGTTCCTGGAACTAAATATTATTTGAACATAAAAACACTATAGGCAACATCGAACTTTCTCTAAGCCTACCGGAAACTTGTGATACATTTTTGTGATAACATCACAGGCTTCAAATATTGTCCAACCATTCTCACGAAATAGAACTCATTGTATAAGTATACACTTCAAATCCTTTCAATGAACTTAAGAGTTCCCATTAGGATTCAGCTTCAGTTGTACTTAAACTCTAGGTTACTCTCCCCTCCCCAATTTTTCTACATACCTTACACCATTGTGAAATTTTCTTCCCATTTTTAGTCTCAGTATGTCCTCCCTCCACAGACTCTCAGCCTAAAGCCATCCCTTGGAAGCGACTATTATACTAATGCACATATCAGGTCATAGTCAATGGCCTAATCATTTGAGACCAACTTTGCTAATAACCTAGACTCTGTGTTCTTACACCATTGCCTATCTTCTTAACTTCTTCCTTCTTGACCTAGAAAGCAGTGCCATTTCCTTATTGAGCTAGGAAGCAACTTTATTTTTCATGCTATTTAGGTTGTCCTGATTGCTCAGTGAATGAGTTAGTTCATCTTCAAAGTTGAATGAAAAATAACCATCAAAATAGGCAGAGGGGAAAAGTCAAAATGCATATGTTTTGCCCTTATACTTTCACTTGAGGCGCTGTATTTTTTTATTTATTGCTGCAAAACAACTTGCCATAGACTTAATGCCTAAACCAACACATATTGATCACCGTACGGTTTTTGTGGGTCAGGAATCTGGGCACAACTCAACTGGGTCCTCCGTCTTAGGGTTTCTCACAAACCTGGCAATCAAGTTGCTAGCCAGGGTTCTGGTCATCTGAACTCTTGTGGTCGCTGACAGGACTCACCTCCCTCTGGGCTGATGGGCTGGGGGCGCCTGTTTCTAGCTGGCTACAAGCTGGAAGTTTTCCTTGTCATGCAGGCCTCCCCTACATGGTCACTTGCTTCATCCAAGCCAGCAAGAGAAAGCATCTGCTACTAGAATGGAAGTGACATTATCATGGACCTTAATCATGGAAGCAATAATCCATCACTTTTGCATATTCTGTTGACTAGACACAAGATTCTAGGCCAGCCCATACTCACAGGGAAGGGACTACACTAAGGCTTGTACCTGAAGGCAGAGGTCATTGAGGGGTCATAGAAGTCACACTTATTTCAGCATCAACATGGGTGAAAAAAACAACAACATTAAAGACTTCCATGCCACTAGCAGCGTATGGAAGCTTTGTCCATGGGCAAGTGGCTGTTTTCACACCGAATAACATCTGTTTCTGGGGAGGCAGCAAGCACAGTCTGAACCGTGCTCAACACTCCAAGCTTTTATTTGTTTGGACAGCACTAGAGAGCTGGCTGCCGGCAGCACAGTCTTCCCAAATGGACCTGGCTGAGGCAAAAATTAGATTTCGGGGAGAATCTTTCCACATAATGGCCTTTTAGCTATTATGTGAAAGGGTAACCATGCACCTGTAATTTATTCCTCCCTCCTCAGGGACCCCTGGAGAAGTTTGACCCTGACCAGAATTCTTTGCAGATATCGACTGATTGAGTCTAGTAGCTAAAAGATAAATGAGGGTCCTGAAAGGGTTTGCTATGCACCGATTACTGATTCAGAAATGACTTTCGCTTTGGCTCCTGGTCCATGTAGATTGTTTATATTAAATTATCCTAAAAATCACAGGCTGAAGTCGTGCCACGTGTCTGAAACTCCAGAACTTAGCGGCTTCCCTGAGTAACTTGTCACGTGTGTACTCAGTTCTTGTTAAACTCCAAAACCAAAATAACACCCTGGTGTGGGAGAGAACACCCAGGAAGTTGTGTGTGTGGTTTAGCGCCTCCTAGGTGATGTGCATGTTGTTGCTCCTGTCCCCTATCCATTGATAATTACGCGTTAAGCCTGGGCTTGGTGAGTCAGACCATCTTTATGAAACAATAGGAATAATCAAGGTGAAGGCAACTCCAAATGACCTTTGGAGCAATGAATCTACTTTTATTTTAAACAGTTTCATTAAGATATAATTGGCATACAAAAAAAAAAACAAAACAAAACACAGTGCATATTTAAAGTTCCAGCACTTTACGTAGATGCTGCGGAAACCATGACCACAATCAAGATAATGATGCATCTGATTTGACACTGCTGACCTAAACCATAATAGATACTAGGATGTAGGGTGATCCCCAAATTTGGAATCATTGTGTTATATTGCTACCTAGGGGGTCAAGAAAATACTCAAGTCAATAAGCTTAGTTGTTATTTGGGGGATTACATGGTGGCAGAAATGTCTATACTAGTGGTCGGCAAACTCATTAGTCAACAGAGCCAAATATCAACAGTACAACGATTGAAATTTCTGTTGAGAGCCGAAAACCGACTTCTGAGCATGGGCCACGAAGTTTCAATCGCACTGTACGTGCGCGCCCACACGCGGTCTTTTGTGGAAGAGCCACACTCAAGGGGCCAAAGAGCCACATGTGGCTCGCGAGCCACAGTTTGCCGACCACTGGTCTATACTATTGAAAAGGGGAGACTAAGAGGAAAAAATATAAAAGAAGAAAGAGGTAATAATTGACTCAGTGCACTGGAATTGTTTCATTGCTATTGAAAAGCAGGATGGAAGAGGAAGACAGGGATAGATCACGAGCAGGGTGTTGGTGGTATAATCTTGTGGCTGGAGAGGTGGAAAACCAACTTCATCTCTGGCTGTGACACCACAAACTTTAAGCAGCTCCTTCCAATTGCCTGCACATTCCTCAACATGGAGGACACAAATCCCAACACCATAAGCATCATGGTCTGGAATGAAAGATACACCGAGTGGCTGGATTCACTCCTTCAGTTAAAACCATAACATTTTAAAAATAAACTATTAAGGGTTTGGGATCTGCTCACCCAAACCTCAGCAGGGGAACCCAAGGAGCTAGAAAATGGTGCCAGCTCATGGCCTCTGGACAAATCTAAACTATCTGAATGATTAGCTCTTGGTGCCCAGTGTACCTTGGTCCCCATGGGGGGAGAGGGGGGGTGAAGGGGGCACCTTAGAAGGCTTAGAGCTGAAACGTGGAGGGTAGCAAGATGCGGTGATAATACCTGTATGAAGGCTAAACCCTAATTCAGAAAACACGATGCGAGAAAGTGTTCTGTCTGCGTCTCCTTTACGGAAACGCATAATTGGGATGGATGCCACGTGTGGATAGAGGGCGAGGCCCCTACATTCTTAAATCGTATGCGTCCCATGTCCACCCTCCACTTGGTTTCAACTGAAGTGCTAAATGAGAATCTTTGCAATTCCCAAACTCTGCTTTGCAGAAAATATTAAACAATGTAGAATTCTAGACGTACAAGAGGAGATTAATGCTTTCATTAGCATTAATGGTTGAAGTAGGGATATTGATCTCTATTAATTCTCTTTAGAACAGCCCTTTCCAGCCAAAAGGCAAAGCAGATGATGTACAGATACTGAGAGTGGACTACTGGGGATTGATCTGGGTAGATCTGCCCTTAGCCTCAGACACACTGTAGATATGATTAAAAACAAAAACAACAACAAAAAACAAACACAAAAAAAACACAAAAAACTTCAAAGAGCAATGGCCAAAGGAATCTAGTATGCAGCACTATTTAGTGATGCTTTCTTTTCCATTCCTATTCCAGAAGCCAGTCAAGAAGAGCTTGAGCTCATGTGGAAGTGCCTCCAGGTGACATGAACAGTGCTTGCACGGTGCCACTTTAAGCCACCAGCGTACTGACATGATCTAGTGGGACCGCACTTAGCCTGAACAACCATTAAGGGTAAGTTGGTATGGCAGATAAACCCCATTACAATTCAATACCTGTCCCTGTCTCTGAAAATGTGGGGAAACGACATGAGCTAGAACTACAAGAGGCTGTCCTCAGAGTCTGAGAAATAATTTATGATCTGATCTCGACTCCACCGCTACACAGCCCAGGGACTGGAGAAACTGAGTTGTGGCAAAACCACATCTCCCATTTGGGGGTATTGTTCCTCCGACTCACCAAGTCTCCAGAAAGAAATCGGAGACAGGCCGGATTGTGCCCTGACAGAAACGAGCAAATAAAAGATGTATAAAGGGCTGTCAATCCCGTGGTGTCTCCCGAGCCTCATGACCCCGACGCACAAATGACGGTAGACGTGTCAGCAACCAGAACACACACCGACGAGGGCCTTTGGCAGAAATCAATACGCTCCTCAGTGGAGACAGCGGGGATTTTGGACTTGAAAGTGGTCTGATGCAACTGCTCAATACAGCCCTTCAGACATACAACTGTCAGCTTGTTGCTGGGGATTGGTAGAAATTGCTCCTACCATAGAAAAACTTCAGACAATCCCGCAACCAGAAACACCCATTGTGACTTGGGTGACTGATGTCAGAGAAACATTCACATGGAGGAAGCACGGCGACGGGGCTCGCTGACGCATGGAAATGGTGTACCTGAGAGTCCAAAAGACGTTCACCACATCTGTGCACAGAGTTCTTCCCTGTAAAACCCACCCGGGTCCTCTCGGCCGTGACTGCTGGGTCGTCTGAACCCAAATTCTCCCTTAGCCTTGCAAAGTGGCTGCCAAGTTCACCGACTGCATTTCCTCAAGTCACGAAGCTGTTTGGAAATCGGTTCTTACATGTTCTGCGTTCTCTAAACCCTGGTGGGGAGGAGGAAAAGGCTGCAATGGCATCTTCAGCAGCTTTGCATGAAGCCGAAAAAAAGATTTGCTAAGCCACGTGGAGACACTAGAGGGAGCTCTCCCTCAGGAGACCGGCCATGGCTGGCCATCAATTCCGAGACAGGGTGAAAGCTCTCCGAGAATGCGTGGACAGTCTATATTATTAAACTCATCAAACATCAATCTTGGCAGCAACTCTTGGAAAGAGCGTCTGCCCTTACTCAGGGGACATTTTAATAATAATGAAATCAGATGTACTTAGGAGGCCATGGTGCTGGTGGCAACGTGTCGCAAAGACGGCAGTCCAATAAGGGAGTGACAAGCTTCGTATGACTCCTGAGCACTTGAGATGTGTCAGGTCCAAATCAGGTGTGTCAGACAGACAATGCGTGTGGGATTTCAAATACAGCGTTAAAATGGAATGTAAAATAGTTCAATAATAATATCATATTGGTGATATGTCGGTTCAATATTCTTTTGGATATATTTGGATAAATACAATATATTATTAAAGTTCACTATGACTGTTTCTATTAATTGATTTTTAGAGAGAAAGAGAAAGATTGATGGGAAAGAGAAACATCTATTGGCTGCTTCCTGCGTGCCCCCTACCGGGGATCAAGCCTGTAACCAGGGCCTGTGCCCTGACTGGGAATCGAACCAGCAACCTTTCAGTGCATGGGAGGACACCCAACCAACTGTGCCATCTTGGCCAGGGCACAAGTGTTTTCCTTTTTTAGAGGACCTTCAGAAACTTTTAAATTATATATGTGGTGTGCCTTTTAGTTTCCCTTCTCTATTGTTTATTGTAGATAACTTTGTGATTTATGGACTTCGGCTGGGCTGAGCAATTGTAGGCACACATGTACCTAGAATAGAGCCACAGGAAGATCAAGATTTATAAACGAATAGACCCCCAGATTTGGTTACTTCCCCGTGCTAACTTGTTCTCCCTATGCCTGGCTCTTACCACTAAAAACAACAATAATAACACCAAGCAGAAACAAAATATCTTCTAATTTGAAAACGGGACTTGGAGAGGCTTTTATCTGTCGGGTCCAGGCCTCCTAGATAGTCATGTGGAGCATGCATCGTGCCTGCCTGTGTCCTTTGTTAATTCTAAGTAAATCTTCACCCTAGGAAAGACATGTTTCCTGTGAATTCAATGGACAATTTGGGCTTTGTGTTTGCACAAGGGTTGAAATGACATTTGTTGTTTGTACCATGTTTTTTTCAACAAGATCTGCAAGACATGGTTCATGCTTGGCCTTGGAAGACAGCTGTAAGGGGCCACCTGGAATCTGTCCCTCCCCTGCAGTGTTTGAACTGGCTACAGCACCAACAATTGTGCCTGTGAATGACCAGCCTTGAAGTCCTGTGGCCTGTCAGCCGCACCTCCAGTACATGACCTCTGGTCATAACTCTTGGGACTTAGAAACCAAATCTACACCCAACGGAACCATTTTTCTTTTTAAAAAGGAGGGTATTTTTAATATGGTCATTTATTAAGATGTATTAAAATAACAGGACTTTTAAAAAGTAGAATAGAAAGTCAAAATCATTATAAAAAACTAAAGGATTTCTAGGGAGGTTTCCTCGGCAAGGGAAGGAGGGAAGGACCTGGTTTGCTCAGAAAAACACAGGCATTCGTCACACTTTCATTACAGGAAAGCAGACATTTGAAAAGAAATAAAACACAAAAAAATTATTTTTTTAGGAGGAGTGGCAGAATAAACTAGAAGAAGAATGATGTGTCTCTGGAGAAATTTTAAATCTTAAAAATCAAGATAAACTTAGAAAAGGGCGGGGGACTGGCAGAAGACATCATAAAAGAGGGTCCTGTCCCATAGTTTCTAAATTCAGAAAAATCACGTGGACACAACTGCAATCTCACAGAGAAAGGGAGGCTGCTTCAGACATCAGAGCGAACCAACACCTGCATTCAGGGGCCCGCACCCAGGAAGCCCCTGAAAGGGGGCCTCAAAGAGAATCTCAAAATACTGGGAAGGTTTAAACAAGTAATTGCAGAAAATTAGACAGATGTAAGAGACAGATTCACAGTCAACTGTTGTTAGGGAACTTCACAGCACATACAACTCAAGGAATTATTGAACAGACAAGCAACTGGGTTTTTCAGGTGACCTGTTTTCAAGGGATTTTTAATTTATAAGAAGATCCTCAGGGCGAAAGAGTGGTAGGGTCCAGAAAACAAGACACAAAATAGATGTGACTGCCCAATTAGTAAATCCCCGAATGGAAGTCATTTTCATCTTTCAAGTTGAGGGGAAGATGTTGAGAATATTGAAATTAAGAGAACTGTTACAAAGCTTATATATTCCAGGGCTCGGCCCCAGAATTATCCTGTTTAGAAAGCATTCAGATGAACTCACTCTACAATAATTACATTGATATTTGCAATTCCTGGTTCAATTAAGTATACATATTCTTAAACATCTATGACCAACATTTATCTATGTCTGTACTACTTTACCATCAAATATTTTGTTTCTCTAAGTGAAGAAACATGTTTGCCTACAATATTAAAATAAGCTTTGTGTTATTTCTTTCCTACACCCAGTAGCTTTCAATATTGAATTTATCCTACACACTAAACACTAAACATTTTTGTTCTGTATTTTTCTCTTCCACTTACAAACACATTGTATAATGCCAGCATCATATCAAAACATTTAAAAATTTTTACAATATAAGCAGACTACAGAAACTATTATTCACGTACATGAAAGTGAACTTCCTTAACAGAATTTTAGAAAAGAGAATCTAGAACTATATAAAATTATAATACATAATGACAACAGGATTTTTATCTCAAGAATGTAAGATCTGTTAACATCTACGATAAAACTCTCAGCCAACTAGGAATTTTAAAGAATTTCCTCTAGCCTTACAAGGCATCTATGAAAAGAAATCTCCAGATAAAATTATGCCCAGCAGTGGAATACTAATTTTCCTGAAGATTATAACAAGAATCTCGTTCACAACTTCTATTCAACACTGTATAGGAAGTCTCAGCCAGTGCAATAAGGTAAGAAAAAGAAACAGACACAGAGAATTAATGAAGATGTAACTCTCCAGATTGGCTATCTTCAGATTACTTTTTATCAAGGTACTTTAAATTTCTAATAAAAATTTCATGACCCAAGTAGTTACGATTTAGAAAGTAAGACAAGAATGAAGACGTGCTTGTGTGTAGAAAACACCATAAGGAAGCCTTGTATAAAGCTGCTAGCACTATTGTTTGAAGTTAATGAGATGACGACTACAAAGTGAATATATATGTGCAACCAAGAATTAAAAATTGAAATTAGAAAATAATACAGTTTATTGCAGCATCAAAAGACACAAAATAATTAGGAATGGATTTAAAATTAGGAATGTTTAAAAAAAATCTATACTTTGAAAACTAGAAAAAGAAATAGAGAAATTAAAGGAGATAAACATAAATGGAGAGATGTAATGTTCCTGTGAATCAGAATGCTCAGTATTGTTAAGGCTTCAGTTCTCTCCAAATAATCCTAAAATTTATATAAAAATACAAAAGGCCCCAAATAGCCAAATCAATCTTGAGAAAGAAGAACAAAGTTGGAGGTTTTACCTTACCTGATATGAAATATAAAACTATAGTACAAGACTACTGTAATTAAAACAGCGTGGTTACTGGCATAAACATAGACACATAGATCAATGGAGTAGAATAGATTTATTTAGAAATAAACCCACACTTATATAGTCAACTAATCTATAAAAAAAGAGGCAAAATTATACAATTGGGCTTGTATCAAGAATAGATAATATTTATTAACAACCCAATAAGGCAAATAATATAACTTTAAAATGTGCAAAATTATTTAAATTCATTTATAAAAGTGGACTTATACCAGTAAATAGCTAATAAACACATGAAAAACATATCTATATTGTTAGTCATCAAGAAAATACACCTTACTAAAATCCAGAACAGTTGAAATTTACAAGGTTGGCAATAGTGTTTGCAAGCTTGTGGGATAATAGGATATCTTGTGTATTTCCTCTAGGAATATAAGATTGATAACTACTTTGTAAGACAGTTTGGCAGTTCCTTAAATATATGCTTACTATGTGCCTCAGCAGTTTTACTTCAATAAATTTACCTAAGAAAAATGAAAATTTATGCCCAACAACAACTTCTACATAAGTATTTACAACTTAATTCATAATAGGCCCAAACTGGAAATACTCCAAATGTCCTTCTACTGGTAAATGGATAAATAAATAATAGTGTATCTATGCACTAGAGTACTATCCTATATAATAAAAGGGTAATATGCAAATTGACCAAATGGCAGGACAACTGGTCGCTATGACACGCACTGACCACCAGAGGGCACACGCTCAACACAGGAGCTGCCCCCTGATGGTCAGTGCACTCCCACAGGGGGAGTGCCACTCAGTCAGAAGCCGGGCTCATGGCTGGCGAGCTCAGCAATGGTGGTGGGAGCCTCTCCCGCCTCTGCGGCAGTTGGACATTCCCCGAGGGTTCCTGGACTGCTAAAGGGCACAGGCCAGGCTGAGTACAGCCCCCCCGCCCCCCCGCAAGTGCACAAATGTCGTGCACCAGGCCTCTAATTTGGTGATAAAAAAGCAGGAAATCTAACCTTCTGTGACAGCATGGATGGACCTGGAGATTATTATGCTAAGTGAAATAAGCCAGTCCAAGAAAGAAAAATACCACATGATCTCACTTATATGTGGAACCTAATAAACAAAATAAACTGGCAAACAAAATAGAAACAGAGGCATGGATACATGGAACAAACTGACAGCTGAGGGGAGGGGGAAGGGGAAGGCTGGATAAAAGAAGGTGAAGGCATTAGCCACAGAACATGTATGCAAAGCCCAAGGACATAGACAACAGAGGGTAGGGGGTGTGGTGGCTGGGTGGAGGGGGATCAAGTAGGGGCAAATGGGGATATCTGCAATAGTGTCAACAATAAAAAAAAAAAGAGGAATGGACTACTGATATACACTATAACATGGATCAATCTCAAAATCATTGTACCGGAATGAAAAGAAGGCACACCAAAAAAAATCCATATTTTGTTATTCTATTTACATAAAAACCATAGAACAAGATAAACTAACCTATCGTATCAGTGAGACAGTGCTTGCCTGGGACTGGGAGTTGAAGAGGATGACTTTCAATGGGCACAAAGGAACACTCTGGGGGTGATAGAAATGTTCTGTGTTTTTACTGGAATGATGATTATACGAGTGCGTTTATTTGTCAAAACTCATTTAACTGTATATTTAAAATTAGTGCATTTCCTTTTATGTCGATTATACATCGATCAGCTTAGTTTAAAAATATGGATAGCTACAGAAAACAACTCTTTCCACCCTGCAAATACCCAGAGGAAAACAAACCGTAGCCTTCGGCGCATGGTCAGGTCCATGCCTACCAGTTGCTGGTCATGTCTGAGGAGAAGGAACCTGAGGAAAAGCTTTGAGTTTCTGATAGTCACGCAAGTGTGTCTTTGTACTTAGAGATTTGAAAACTTGCAAAAACCTAATATCAGGTGGCACAGCTTCTAAAACATATTAGTAATGTGTTAGTCATAGATTCTTTTCTTTTCTCTCATTTACTAACGTTACGTTTGAACGTAGGACACGTGCTTTGTAAACTGGGAAGAAATATGGTCTGTGCTGCGTTTCAATTTGTGCCCGGTGTTTCCCGGGTCCAGGTCATTGGCATTCCGAGGTGAAGCCTCCTGTCCTTTTCCCCTAATTATGCCAAGTTATTTCACGCCTCAGTTCTCTCCCCTCACGTTGCTTTCCGGGCCTGAAATTTTGTTCCCTCGTCTCTGCTTGGCTGGCTCCTACTCATTCTTCCAGGCCCAATTTAAAAATTGCTGCTCCAGAATCACCATTCTGCTTCGATGAGGTGTTCTTTATTAAACTTACTCATCGCACCACATTCCACTCCTTCAAGACATTGAAAACATTCGGATCTCGTGTATTTATAAATAAGAACTTCTGCTTGCTCCCTGTTCTCTCTCTGCTCTAAGTCCTGTGACCCCATTCCTTTTTAGTACAAATGAATGCTGTGGAGTATTGCAGTTGTTCACTGCTGATGGGTCCCAGACATGAGTAGATTCCAAGTTCTCAAAGAGAATATACCATTCTTTGTATATGGTTTTTCTAAATTATTTATAATGTGGCTTAATCTAGAAGTGAACTGAGAGGATTTTTTTGTTGTTCATCCTCACCTGAGGATATTTTTTCCATTGATTCTTTAGAGAGAGTGGAAGGGCGGGGGAGAGAATGGGGGAGGGAGAAAGAGGGGGAGGGATGAGAGAGAGAGAGAGAGGGAGAAAGAAAGAAAAGGAGGGGAGAGAGAAACATGTATATGAGAGAGACACATCAATTGGTTGTCTCCCATACATGCCCTGACCAGAGCTGGGGATCAAACCTGAAACCCATGTACGTGCCTTTGAGCGGGAATCAAACCTGTGACCCTTCAGTGTGTGGGCCAGAGCTGGGAGGATTTTAAAGGCAGGGACCCTAATACTGTCCAAGTTTATATCTCTTGTTCCTAAAAGAGTGGTGAAAACAATAGCAGCAACTGTTATTGGAGAAAAACACATCTTGTCTTCCCCCATTGCTAGAAGGAGTGGGGTGCTGGGGGTACGGTTGGAATGAGCATTTCTGGAGGCCCCCATGGGAGATGTGATATGGTAGAAAGCTTTATTTCCGAGGAATTGCCTCCCTGGGTTTCCAAAGTCCCATTTCCCTTAGTCCGGTACAGAAGTGTACCTGGGCTTTATTGAAGCACAGCCAGGGTCACAGTTTCCTTTCCATGTTGGCGCTGGGGCCAGTACCAGCATTAGGCTAGCTCCAGTCCATTAGTCCACTGCCCGGAAAACAAGTGACAGGAAGCCACACATGAACCATGAGCCATGAGCCACGCGTGCCAATAGGAACCAAGAGCCTAAGAGCACAAGCTCCTTCGTTTAGGGCAGTGGTCGGTAAACTCATCAGTCAACAGAGCCAAACATCAACAGTACAACGACTGAAATTTCTTTTGAGAGCCAAATTTTTAAAACTTCTTCTAACGCCACTTCTTCAAATTAGACATGCCCAGGACGTGGTATTTTGTGGAAGAGCCACATTCAAGGGGCCAAAGAGCCGCATGTGGCTCGCGAGCCGCAGTTTACCGACCACGGGTTTAGGGGATTGTATACTCCACATGCTCACGCCCTTGCAGTGGCCAGGCCCATTCTGGCCAATGACCTCTGTTCCCAGGTGTGGTTGACAGGAAAGTATCTTCCCCATGTGGTTCCCTCCCCCAATGTTTTGCAGGAAATATGCCTATAATGTCTGGTTTCCCTTTGCTCCTTTCCTATTATTAATAACTAGCTAATTACACCAGTCTCACAAAAACAAAACAACAAACAAAAACTAATCTGTGATCTTTGGAGGATAAGAAACTAAGTCATTTTTTAAAAATGTTAAAAGAAAGAATCAAGCATTTACCTTACTTAGCTATCTGAACTGTATCACTAGGTAGTTTAAGGGTAGATCACAAAAAGTGTCTGTTTATAAAAACATCCTAAAAAAGTCCTTAAGAAGAAGCCCTGACAATTAAAATACCACCATCTTGCAAAAACCAATTAATTAAATTAAAAAGGGATTTAATCATTAAGCACCACGGCTCCTCACACAACCAGGAGTGAGTCAACTCAGCACAGTGCCTTCTGGTTAAAAAGGACACCCCTTAGTCCTTCCAGAGGAAAGGGGCATGGGTCTGATGAGGCTTCAGATTCTGCAGCAAATATTCCAAGGAATACAGCGGGAAATGTGGAACCACACCATGAATACATCAAAAATAAGGCCCATTCTTTGGAAAATCATACAGGACAGATGTCCTGGGATCTCCACCAGATAAATTTATTTTAAATAGACAGGAATAAATTATAAGACATGGGCAAACCTTTTCTCCCGGAAATACTAAAGGGAGTCCTTCAGGCTGAAAGGAAAGGAAAGTAGAAGCGTAACACGAATGAAGAAATGAAGAGCCTTGAAATGGTTTCTCAAGGTGCAAATCCCAACCCTTTTCGTGAACAATAAGGAAAAATCACGATCAGAAAACTTGCAACAGAAAGGAGCCTGATAAAGGGCATCTACAAAAACTCAAAGCTAAAATCAATAATAAATTCTAAACGCTTTACCCCTAAGATAGGAGCAAGACAAGGACGTCTACTGTCACTATTTCTATTCAACACTGTACTCCAGAGGATTAGCTACGGTGTTTACACATGAAAAAGAAACAGAAGGCAATCAGATTGTATAGAAAGAAGGAAACTGTATTTGCTCATATATACATGCTCATGTGTATAGAAATTCCTAAGAAACCCATAAAAATAATAGAGCTAATAAATGAGTTCAGTACGCTTGAAGGATATAAAATCAAAATATAAAAATTAGTTGTACATATTTCTATAGACGGGCAATAAACAATATAAACACAAATTTAAGAAATCAGTTCCATTTTCCATAGCACAAAAAGAAAAATATACTTAGAAATGCATTTAACCAAAAAGTACATGTATATACTGTAAAGTATAAGATATTGCTGAAATAAATTAAGGATTAATTAAGGACATGTTTATGGATTAAAAGAAAATATTAAGATGGCAATATTCCCCCAAATAATCTACATTTTCAATGCAACCACTGCCAAAATTTCAGTTGCTTTTTGTGTAAAATAAGGTAATCCTAAAATGTAAATGGAGATGCAAGAGACCTAGAATCACCAAAATAATTTTTAGACTGAAGGACGTTGGATGACTCATACTTTCCAGTGAAAAACTTACTACAAATCTACAGTAAACAGGACCCTGGGTGCAGGCGTATAGGCATATAGGTCAATGGAATAGAATTGGTGGCTCTGAAATACAGCCATACATTATGGTCCATTGGTTTTCAACACAGATGCCAAGAAACTACAATTGGGAAAGAATAATTCTTTCAATAAATGGTAGTAGGACAATTGGATATCACATATAAAAAAAGGATTTAGTCTCTACCTCACACCATATGCCAAAAATAACTCAAAATGACCAACTAAGCTAACTGAAAGTACAAAGCTGTAGAGCTCTGAGCAGAGAACAGTGGTGAATGTTGGTCACCTTCGTTTAGGCAATGATTCCCTAGGTGTGTCAGCAAAACTGATCTATACTAATAATAGGGTAATATGCTAATTAGACTGGATAGACCAGATGTCTTCTGAACATCCTTCCAGGCAAAGCCTGGGCTGCGAGGGCCAAAGTGGCTGTGAGGGCTGAGGCAAGCCGCCACGGCGGGGAGGGCCCATCGCAGAGCCCCGTCGGGTGGGCAGGGCCTCCCTCTGCACAGCATTGATCACAGAGCCCTGGCGGGGTGGGCAGGGTGGGCAGGGCCTCCCTCAGGGCAGGGATCAATGGCGGAGCCCAGGCCTGGTGGGCAGGGCCTCCCTGTGGGCGGGATCAATGGTAGAGCCCAGGCCGGGTGGGCAGGGCCTCCTTCTGCTCTGCGATTGATCCCAGAGCCCCAGCAGGATGGGAAGGGCCTCCCTCTGCAGGGCATCGATCTGGGGGGTCCCAGACTGCCAGAGGGCATAGGCCAGGCTGAGGGACTCCCCCAAGTGCTCAAATTTCATGCACCGGGCCTCTAGTATCATAATGAACCTAGTTCTTAATAGGAGGAAAGAGAAGGCCACATATTATAGGCATGTCATTTGGGCAGCTTTGCCAGAAAGCTGCAGCTTTACACTCCCCAGAGAGCCACGGGTCTATTCCCTGCAGATCACTGGGGGAAGGGACTGGATAGGGAGGAGGATGGGCAAATGCGCAGTAAGTCGGGGTGATATCTAGAAGGTACTTGTCTTGTCAGTCACACTCGGGAACAGCCACTGCGAGGGCGAGAAATTTGGATATTTAATCCCTGAACAAAGGAGTTCACTCTCTTGGTGTGCTGTGCTCGACTCCTGGCTTGTGGGGCTCTCACTCCTGCTTGCTGGCATTTGCCCACAGGACCCACAGCCATGTGGACCCCACACACAATGACTAATGGACTGCAACTAGCCCAGTGGTTGTCAAACGGCGGCTCACAAGCCACATGCGGCTCTTTGGCCCCTTGAGTTTTTAGCAAAGGCCAGCTTAGGAGTACCCTAATTAAGTTAATAACAATGTACCTACCTATATAGTTTACGTTTAAAAAATTTGGCTCTCAAAAGAAATTTCAATCGTTGTACTGTTGATATTTGGCTCTGTTCACTAATGAGTTTGCCGACCACTGAGCTAGCCTGATGCTGAACTGGACCCGGCTGCAGCATGGAACGGAAACTCTGGACACTGGCTTTGCTCCGAGCTCCACTGAGACCTCAGCTACACTTCTATGACTGGAGTCACAGAATTGGGACTTCACAAACACAGAAATATAATTCCACACAGTAAAAATCACCCATTCTCCCATGCAAGTTTCAGAAAATTCTTTCTCTTGAGATATCATAAGAATTCCATCCCCAGTGGGTATCCAGTGGGGAAGGAGACACCCCACTTCATCCAATAACAAAACCACAAGCAAAATAGACAAATTGAATACCTTGACATAAAAGCACTTTGTGTTTTAAAGAATACCAGCAAGAAAGTGAAAAGGAAACCCATGAAATAGGATAATAAAAAATAGGCAAAGGATTTCAGTAATTTTTTTTTTTACATTTGTCAATGAACATGCGGAAAGACCCTCAACATCACTAGTCATTAGCAAAATACAAATTAAAACCACAATGACATACCACTTTAATACGGCTATAATAACAAATGACAGAAAATAAATATTGGCAAGAATAGAGAGAAATGAAAACTTGTATACACAGCTAGTGAGAATGTAAAATGGTGCATTTCTGCTCTGGAAAGTGGTTTGGTATTTCTTTAGAAAGTCAAACATAGAGTTGCTATATGACTCAGCAATTTTATTTGTAGGTAAATACCCAAGAGAACTGAAAATATATAAAAACAAATGTTCATAGCAGCACTGTTTATAATAGCAAGAAAGTGGAAAATCTGATAAATGGATAAACAAACTTTGGTATATCCATAAAATAAAATATTAGCCACAAAAAGGAGTATCAGTTCACAAGACATCATGGATGAACCTTGAAAACATGCTGAGTTAAAGAAGCCACAAAAGTCTACATATTGTATGATTCCATTTATATGAAATATCCAGAATATACAAACCCATTAAGACATAAAGTAGATTACTGGTTGCCACTGTAAGGGGGGAGGGGAACAAGAATGACTACTAATAGGTATGTGGTTTCTTTTGGGGGTGATGAAACTGTTCTAGAATTAGTAGTGATGGTTGACAGATTTATAAATATACTTAAAACCCACTGAATCATAAACATTAAAGGGTGACTTTTATGGTGTGTGAATTATATGTGTCAATAAAAAATACAGGTAACTAAAAACTGAGTCATAATAAAACCAACTTAATATTTGTAACTTAAAACGCATAAATATGCATTTATTCCTAATGTTCATAGGAGAAATGAGTCCTTTCTGTGAATGTAGTCCACTGATTATTCTTCTGTGTAATTTTGTCATAATCCACACCCATAATGCATCTTTCTAGAGTCCTAGATTTAGGTTATTGCAAACTGAGTGAGAAATTAAAGACATTTGGGGATCACTCTGAGGGCAGAATCTGTCAAAATATTTTCCTGGTCTTTTACAGTTACCTCATCAACACCGAATTTGGCAGCTATCTGAAAGCTACTCTTCTTTACTGAGTCTTTCTAAAGCCTTTAATTTAAATTGCACTGCTCACTTTCTCTACTTTCAACTCGTATTCAGCAGAATTTTTGGCATTTAATTAAAACATGTAGTGGGAATAACAAACACAAGTGGCAAAAGCAGGTTTGAGAGACCCATAACTGGTCCTGACAAGTGTGTGATTCGGCTGGGATGCACGGGACGGGGAGGGCAGACAAAGGAAGAATGCCACGGGCACAAGTCAACAGGTGGCACCACACCAGGGCAAACAGCTTGTTCCGAGCCACTGGTGACTGGAAGTTAGCCCAAACAATTCCTGTTGTGCTTAACCTGATATTCCCGGGCACGCGGGAAGGTCATTGCACACACACAGACTAGCAAGAACAACAGGGCAGACTTTTGGTAACATAAACGAATAAATGTGACGTGTTTATACTCCCATGCATGAGTCTAGGGTGTTCTTCTGTCCGGTGAAGACTGCAAGCATCGCTCCTATCAGAGTCCCCGTCCGGGCCTTCCTCTGTATTCAGTACGCATTTCTAAGTCCTGGCTTGGAGGAGGTTACATACGCTGGGTTCCAGTCCTGTCCTTTCTACTGCTGAGTGTGGAAAATGGTTATAACAACAGATGTGTTAGGCAAAATAATGGAAAGATGTCCACACCCCAATCACCTGTGAACATGTTACCTTACCTTGCAAAGGGGACTTTGCCGAGGAGATAGTACGGTTAACTACTTTTTCAAACTCTTTGGGTTCTGAGCTAAAAAAGTATCAGAACACTTGACAGTAGCCAGCTCTAGCTAACTATAAAGTAAAACGGAGGGAAAAGGAGGAATAAAACCGAAAGCACACCTAGCTGTTGTACCTGGGTCTTGGGTAGGCAAGGACAAGGCCAACAAGGACTGAGGAATGGAGCACACACACCGGACTCAAATATCCTGCAACATTTGCTAGCTGGGTATTAATACGGCCGTTGTTAGAGGTGAATTTTATGAATGACCATACATATGTGGCACCAAAATATGTATCTGCCTTCATAGGTGATGCGATTATGGCCTCAGAAATAGTAGGAGTCGTTTCCCCTCTCATCCCACTCAAGAATGCGTAATAGCAAAGATAAACAGCCAACAGTAAGGACATTCCCATGATCTCCCCCATACATGTCTTTCTAGTCAGTATTCAAATTGTTCCAAATTGATGCCTGTTTGTGTTCCCGCACACACAGAATGCTCATCAGGGATTATACAAAGGCTATTATAATAGAAACAGGCTTCACGAAGTTGAATTACTAGAAACCCTGTTACTGAGACACATTTTCCCCCCTAAGCTTCTAATTTCTCTGCTCACAATGACATCCCCAGAGCTTCAGCGGCAGAATTTTCACTGCTTTGCAAAGTGATATATTTTCTATGAGTCAACCAGGTTTGGATAATTACTTGGTTGAAGTTGACAAACAAAACTTTTGATACATTAAAAAGAAACAGGTAAGACAGGCGAAGACAAGAAGGATATGTTTGTAAGATACCGTTGTTTCAATGTAAGTATCACTTTATCTTTAAATGAGTGAGAGTAGATGGGAAAACAATCTAGGGGCTCATGGCAATTGTATTTATCTCTGGGTGCCCCCCAAGACCACCCCCCCACCTTCCCATACTCATGCTTTTACTCTTATATAATTACCTCTCCTTGGGGATGGAGCAGACTTATTATGTCCTTTTAACTTGTAGAATCCTATCTAATAAAGATGGAATATGCAAATTGACTGTAACTCT
This sequence comes from Cnephaeus nilssonii, assembly GCF_951640355.1. NCBI lineage: Eukaryota > Metazoa > Chordata > Mammalia > Chiroptera > Vespertilionidae > Cnephaeus > Cnephaeus nilssonii. The sequence goes on along the minus strand of NC_137091.1, from coordinate 22,280,357 downwards.
GTAACAAAGATGGTAGCACCCACAGCCAATAAGAAGGGAATATGCAAATTGACGCAACAAGGCAAGAGGTGGAAGGCAGCTCTGGCTGGAGCGAAGACGGGAAAGGCGGCTCTGGGCCCAAGCAAAGGGGGAAAGGAGGTTCTGGGCTGGAGCGAAGGCGGTGCCATCAGCCAGGGAAAGGAAGGCCTATTCTTACATGAATCTTCATGCATCGGGCCTCTAGTAAGATTTTAAGAGTTGTCTTGCTAGGAGACGTTTTCTCCTTTGCTGCTGTGCTGTGAGTTGGCCTATGGGGAAGACCACATGACGGCACTGAGAGAGGTTTCTGTCCACCCGCCAACAAAACACTGCCACCCTCAATCTGAATTCATCCAACCACCACACGTGAGCCCCAGTGAGACTGACACCCTGATTGACAGCTTTGTTATCCACTTAAAAAGAGGAACCAACCAAGCCATTCCTGGACAGAAAGCGTGAGATAACATATGCATGTTGTTTTAAGCAATAGCTAACTAACATACTGGTTTTCAAAATCAACCTTTTAACTGTGGAGGCTGAGAGAAGTTTCCTAATACAAACTGTGGTCTCAGACATCTTCATTAAATACTAACCCATCGTCAGTGGCGTCTGTTGGCTCGTTATGATGCTGCACACATGAACCCCTGGCTCACAAGTGGGAGCTCGCCTCCCTATATCTGAAAAGCGTGCGTCGTGTTCAACTTAAGTTCCCACCTTATTTAATTTGTTGTAAAATGTTCTCATCTTTCTTCTTTCTTGTCTCAGCTGTACCGAATCACCAAACCAGGCAAGTTCACCTCCCAAATACTTCTAAAAGTCTTTGGGTTCTTTTCCTTCATATTCCCAAGCCATGGTTCAGGTACCACAACCGTCCACCCCTTGACTGAATCAACTTCCTGCTCGTCTCACCACCACCATCTCACTCTGTAGCTCCCCTCCCTTCATGTTCACCTGTAGCTGGAGTAACATTTCCTATGCAAACATGTGATTATGTCAGCTAGATTCTTTAAATCATCTCCAAAGCCTTTGAACAAAAGCTAAAACCCTTCAGTATAACTCCTGCCCCAGTTTTTATTTCAAATGCCTAGCAGATAAAGCACATTTTGCTTTCCTAAGGATAGGGATTGTGTGAGTCCTATTTTAGTCTCAGCATCCTGCATGTTTGATTCAAGCCTGAAACAAATTTGGCAGCTAATATTAGTTGAAGGAATACAGGAAGCAATAAATAATATTTTTACAAAAGGTTAGATCTCATGGTAAATATTCTTAGCACGCGCGCGCGCACACACACACACACACACACAAAGAAAGAAGAGAGAGCAAAGCAAAGCAATGCCAGAAATCTATTGGCGGTGATGAATGTTACTATCTTGATTGTGGTGGTGGTATCACAGGGATATGCATACTAGTATATCCAAGCTCATCAAAATGTACATGTTAAATGTGTGTATTTTAAAAATACACTGAGTGGCCAGATTATTATGATCTCTGAATGCATAATAATCTGGCCACTCAGTGTATATCCTATATAATAAAAGGCTAATATGCAAATTGTCCCCTCAACCAGGAGTTCAACCAGCAGGCCGGCCAACCTCCCATGTCCCCTCCTCCTGGCCAGGATGTCCAGACCCCACTCATGCACGAATTCATGCACCGGGCTTCTAATACACACACACACACACACACACACACACACTCACACTGACTGAGTGGCTAGATTGTTATGCGTTCAGAGATAATAATAATCTGATAATCTGGCCACTCAGTGTATATTAAGTGTACCTCAATAAAAATTAAATATGTAAAGATCTTTAAATTTTTGTAAATAGAATGTGCTTCTCTAAAAAATATCTCATATATTTTGTGCATTTAATTCCTGAAATGGATACCTATTCTTATGAAACCTTTTGCAACATCTAATAGGCACCTGTGTTTACACATGTTCATAGACATGTGTTTATATATATGCATCCATTTCTCCTTACAAGCTCCTTTGGGAAGGAGAAAAGGTGAGAGGAAGCAGAGTGCAGATAGTGCCAGGGTAATGACTACCTCGGAGTCAGAGAATGATGGCAGGTGACCGCGCTCTCTACTACTGTGTACTATGCAGTTTGGTCTGAGATTTAACTTTCCAGTGGTCATGACAATTCAAAAAGCACATATTTTATAAATACACAACCAAGTAAATGCAAATCTCCATCCGTTACCCACATAGCTGTCATTAACAGAAAGCCTTTGGCCAACGCAACAGCGAACCTGCCCTTTGGGTTTCTTTCCAGCCATGAATTGACTAAGCCCTGTGTTCTGCACTTTTTGGAGCTTTGGCCACAGGTAATACATCTATAGACACTGCACAGAGATATGAACATCCCCCCTCCTTGGCCATTTCCGTATGTCGAATGATTGACTTGTACCTTAGAATTGTATCCAAACATGTCACTCAGACTTTCATCTTTCCACTACACTGCACACACACACACACACACACACACACACACACACACACACGCACACACACACACACACATTAAATTGACAAAAGTTGCTGGTTTGCATGAGGCTAATAAGAATTTCCAGAAAATGTAAAATGAGATTCTCTTGCAGGCCCTGGCTGGAATTGAGGCAGACAGTGTTGGCCGAGTAAAGGATCCACATCCCTGGTAGCTGCAGATGTTCATTAAATAACAGGATCTACAGCAACCTTTTCTGCCCTTGTAGTTTGAGGGGCCTTGAAAAGCCATTGAGTGAGTCTCTCCTTCAGTCACTTATCAGTATCTTAAAGCATGGAAATTAAGAGTATCTGAAAGAAAGTGGGCTGGTATTCCCACTGGTGGCTCAGTGTCTGCTATCCAGTATGGTAGCCTGATACATGTGGCTTCTGAGGATACGAAATATGGCTAATCCAAGTCAAGATGTGCCATAAATGGAAAATACAATTTTCAACACAATACGATTTATTTAGAATGTAAAGTATTTCAGTAATACATCTTATTTGCTTATTACATATTGAAATAACACTTTGGATATCTTGGATTAAATAAAATTTATATGAAAGTCAATCTTGCTTGTTTCTTTTTAAGTGTGGTTACCGGAAATTTAAAAATTGTACATGTGGCTCACATGATACTTCTGTTGGTCAGAGATGCTTTATGTAGTATTATTCTCCAATAGGAAAATGGGAGAAGCTTAGTGCCTATTTCAACTCTTTCTATTCTCATGGTCAGAGAATTCATCTCCTCTCTTCTTCGTAAAACCTCACATACCAAGCCATGGCTAGGGAGTGGATGGTGAACCTTTTAATTGTTTCCTAGTTTCATTTAAATATAATTTTTTAGCTCTTTTTGCTCTAAACACCCCTATTATCTACCCTGTAAAACACACGTTGGAGCTGTAATTGTTCAGGTCCACTTCCTGATCATTAATTTGCATGTGCCTAAGTTCGTTTCACGATAGTATCTCATCATTACATTATTTCTACCAGTAAAGTTCCTTGGTTGCAAGCAACAGAAAACTCTGGATTAAGTAGAAGAAGAATGCACTGGGAGGATACCTGACAGCTGGGCCTAGAAGGTTGGAGAATGAGGCTTAGTCAACTAGCAGAAACGGAGGGAAAGGACAGGCAGTGGGAAACACAGTCGAGGCCACTCCTCGGATTCCACACCCCCTCCACTGAATAATGATGACGGTGATGTTTCCACGGTCTCTGTACTTATATCCCTCCTTCAGACCCTGCTCCCTGTGGGAGCACTTGATTGATGGAGCCCAGTAATCCATGCGCCTGCCCTTCCCGCCACAGAGGCTTAAGCTGACCTCTTGCATGTTGGAAGGCAGGTGCCTGCTCACCGCCAGGACTCACACGATGGAGCTTGTAACAGCTTTGAGAAAGGTGTTCAGATTCTGGATAATATTTTTAATAACATATATCCATACAAATCCTTCCAGACATACCGCCGCTATAGTTTATAACAGAGGATAATGAGTTTAGCATGAGGGTTAACACAAAAATGTGGGGATTTATATTGGTAGTGAAAAAGATGCTAGTATGCTAAATACAGCATGGTTTTAAATACTCCATCAGTTTATGAAAATAAACTTTGTGATTTAAATTTTACGAAAATTTCCTGTGCTTTCCAAAATTAAACCAGCTCTTTCAATGTGCCTCTAATGAGGATTAAATCTTAGTTTCAGAACCTTTTGATCTCTTCAATCTACAGACATTTATTGACCTATTAGTCTTCGTTCGGCCTCTAAGAATGAAAGATTAAGGAACAGCAGATAATTGCATATAGACGTTTCCATTAGAGGGGACCATGTAGGTCTCTTTCCAGTTGTTAATGGTCTGTTGACACTCACTCTGAGAGTAACTCATTATTCCCGACTTTATATAGAGCTATGCCTGTAATTAGCTATTCATAGCTTAGGGTACTCATTTAATTGAAATGATCAAATTTAAAAATTCCCTTTTTCTTTACTTAAAAAAAATATACCCAACAAAGCAATCCATACACATGTTAAAAAATAAACAGTGCCCAAGGGCTTATTATGAAAAGCAAAACTCTTCTAACCTATAATTTCTTACCCTCCATCTCACCCATTTTAACCATCTCTGGGTTTCAATTATCCTGGAGGTTATTCCCGTAACTTTAAATAAATTATTCATTCTGCGACTTTAAAAATCTATTATCTAGACCCAAGGCACTGAATGACAACATTCCCACTTTGTATTTCACAGCCTATTGATTCCATATCGTCGCAAACAACTGTAATTGGTAGAGACAAAGTAAAAGTAATTAGATGAATCACAAGGGAAGATTAAAAAGGACTGAATCAGAGGTTTTTCTGGTGATTATTTTCTAGTCTGATTTGCACTTACTCTGTCTCTTAGTGCAAGGGAGACATTGGGGGTGAATTGTTAACATGCCTGGGCACTCATTATTGGAGTCCTTATGTGAGACTGCAGCGACCACACCCTGGCTGGCGGGCACTGACGGGGAGGCCAGAGCACGGCTGTGGCTGGGGCTGTTGGCCACTGACCCTTGGGCAACCACTGGAGCAAGAGCTCCTCGCTCCTCCTCGGAGGTCTGTTGACAGCTCAGCAGGCAGAATGCAGCTGCTGTTTGCAGCTCAGTTGTTTTCCCCCCAGAAACTCAAGCCAAGAGAAAAATGTCAAGGAAGCAGAAGAGTTATTTCTGGCACTTGTGCATCTATTCAGGGCTTTAATGTCAATGTCATAAGTTGGGAGAGCCTGAACGGCAGAACATACCAAGCACCACGGTGTGGACGTCAGAAATCAAGTCAGGGGAGTAGTTGTCTACTATGTGAAGTGGAAACTGGAACTTCTCTAATTCCAGTTGCTTTCTGGCGTGGTGGTGGTGGTGGTGGTGGCGGGGGGAGGGGGGGGGTTATTGGCACACACACAAATGTTACTGGTAGAGAGAGTCTCCTGAAGTTAAACAGATTTAGTAATGGTATTTTAAACACACTTAAATTAATATGACTACTACATATCAGATTAGCGACTTAATTGAGGTGGTCAAGCTCAGACAATGGTGAAAATTCTGCCCTCTAACACAAAACCCGATTTCTTGCAGTATTTCCTATTAAGATAACTGGGAATGCCATCCTTCCAGTGGCTTTGATCAAAAGCATGGAATTACTGCCCTGGAGTCCCTGCTCTGGGAGGCCGTGATGCCCTGTATTCACCAGTAAGTCTCCCGATCTTGGGAGCAGAGGCTTGCCTCCCCTTCACTATGGAGCCAAGAAGAGTCACTGATTTCCAGTCCGATGTTAGGACAAAGGAACAACTTCCAAGCTCCTTATGCACAGAACCGGAAATGGGGAGTCCGACAATCTCTTTCTATTGAACTCAAGTCCCAAAGCACATGCAGCATTAGACCCTGTTGACAGCCCCAAATCTACCTCCCTTTATTGTTAATTTCTTAAAAGAGTAACGTACACACAGTGGCCTCCATTTCCTCAGTGTTCATATCCCACTCCAACCTCGCTGCCAAAATCCGACACCCATTCTGCACAATCCCATCAATAGCTCACCAGTATTTGACCAGTTCCTCCCATCCTTCAACTTCTCTCCTCTCTTGCCTGTTATGGCACCACCCTAAGCATGTTCCTCCTATAACTCTATGTTCCTCCTATAAGGCTGTCTCTTTCAAGTCGCCCTTTTCATATGATCATTAAATATTGAATTTCTTTCAAGAACAGTCTAAGATCTCTTTTCATTCTCTGTTCCATTCCTAGAGGAGTGTGACCATTCCCATGGTTTTAAATACTAATCATCTATAATAATGAAAGGGTAATATGCTAATTAGACTGAACTTCTTTCAGACATCATTCCGGACATCCTTCCTGACACAGCCGGGGCCTGAGGGAAGCCAGCCCAGTCCCAGGTGCTGGAGGGAAGCCGGTGCCAGCAGCTGGGGGAAGGAAGGCCTACTCTTGCACGAATTTTCGTGCATTGGGCCTCTAGTGTATCGATACTTCCCATGGACATTTCTAATCCTGATGTGCTCCAAGTTCATTTGCCAAACGTCTACTCAACAATCACATATGGATGTCTCACAGATGCTCAGTGTGACATGCCCAGGACTGACACCTGGATATTCTTGATATTCTGATACTGATTTAAAAAAGAAAAAAGAATTTCCACTCACTCAGTTGTTCAAACACACACACACACGTTGTGATTTCCTTTTTTTGAGCAACTATGGTGATGATTTCAAGTTTAATACATTAAATATGTACAACTCTGTATGTCCATCATACCTCAATAAAGGCACTTAAAAACGTAAGAGAAGAAAACCCAGAGTCATTTTTTCACAATTCCCTGACTCTCCTCAACTCCCACACTCAGCTAATCAGAAAAAACCTTGTCTTTGACATCAACAGAATGTTATACTCACTGAATTCTCTCCTTCCTAATGCCACATTCTTAATCCAAGCTGTCATCTCCTACAACTGCTCTGGCCGGTTATCCTGTGCCTCATTTCAGCCCATTTCCCACATGTCGCATAGATCCAGATTTAATATGTGAATCAGGTAGACCATTCAGCTGCTTAAAAACCCATTATGAACATCCCATTCTATTGGTGATAGAATGGCTCTATCTTTCATGTATATTCATATGGTGCAGTGCTATAGGGCCAGGAGAGAAAATCAATTCATATCATATATAACAACATGCATATATCTCAGAAACATAACAAAGAATGAAACAAACCGAAAACAAAAGAGCCCTCACTTTATGATTCCATTCATATAATATTAATGAAAGAAGTAAAACTGATCAATGGTGGTGGAAGTCAGAACAGAGGTTACATGCGGATGAGGAATCACTTTGAAGAATTAGCTGGTGATGTTCTATGGCAGCTACCTGCACATTTTCACTTTGGGAAAATTCATTGAATTGTATGGCAATGACTCGTGCATTTTTCTTCATGTATATCATACCTCAATATAAAACGTAAGAGCGTTTGGATCTTTCTTCTTCTTCTTCTTTTTATTTTTGAGTTACTAACCACATGGGGTCTGATAAAACTAAGAAATTTTCTGCTTGGCAATTATTGTGTATTTAGAAAAATCCCTAATTACACATTCATCTGATACACTAGAATGATTTCAGAAAGCCTTGGCTAATATGAAAAGTATGTGTTCTGAATAAATACTATCCCGCTAGAAAAGTAAACATTATTCTGTGATTAAATAATGTTAATACAACGGTGGTAAAGAAAAGAAATTCAAAATCATAAACAGCCTAGAAACACCATATTACAAGTTCTATCCTGGTTGTGAGATTGACAGGAATGAAAATTCTTCCATTTGAATGAGAAAAGCGGCAAGAGGAGCTGTAAGAATCCATGCTCTACAACCTAAGTGCCCATCAGCAGATGAGTGGATAAAAAAACTTTGGCACATCTACACAATGAAATACTATGCTGCAGCAAAAAGGAAGGAATTCCTACCATTTGCAACAGCATGGATGGAGCTGGAAAGCATTATGCTAAGTGAAATAAGCCAGTCAGAGAAAGATAAATATCACATGATCTCACTCATTTGTGGAATATAATGAACAACATAAACCAATGAACAAAAACAGATCCAGAGACAGAGAAGCATCGATCAGATGCTCAAACCTCAGAGGGAAGGTAGGGGAAGATAGGGGTAAGGGGGAGAGATCAACCAAAGGACTTGTATGCATGCATATAAGCATAAGCGATGGACGCAGACAACAGGGTGAGGGCAGGACTGGGGGGATGAGGGGACAATGGGGGGATAAAGACACATTTGTAATACCTTAATCAATAAAAAAGTACATTAAAAAATCCATGCTCTACAAATCAGACTTAAAACAAGATCGCCCCATCCCTTTTATTATGAGATGACTTCACAAGTAGCCGAGGGAGGGGGCATTTTTATCTCAGGTATCCTATATAATAAAGAGGTAATATGCAAATTGACCATCACACCTTCACAAGATGGCTGCCTACGACCAGGTTGGCAGGAGGGTTAGTGAGGGATGACCAAACGACTGAACAAGCAGGCTGCATGGGGCAACCAGGCCGGCAGGGGGCCATGAGGGTCGACCAGGGTGGCAGGTGGGCAGTTGGGGACGACCAGGCCAGCAGGGGGGGGCAGTTAGGGGCGATTAGGCTGGCATGCAGAGGCAGTGAGGGGTGATCAGGCTGGCAGGGGGAGGGCAGTTAGGGACGACCAGGCAGGCAGGCAGGTGAGCAATTAGGAGCCAGCAGTCCAGGATTGTGAGAGGGATGTCTGGCAGTTGGACATCACCTGAGGGGTCCCAGATTGGAGAGGGTACAGGCTGGGCTGAGGGGACCCCCCACTCCCCGTGCACAAATTTTGTGTACCGGGCCTCTAGTCTAGATATAAAAGAGCTATCACACTGATTTCAGCTTTAGGACTCTGGAGTTACTTCTACACACATTTCTTTGTAATAGTTTTGTGGTGTTTTTTTTACGCACACAATAACATGCATTCATGGGTAAAAATGATACAAGCCAGACATAGTCTGTAATAACACGCAATAATAATTTGATTTTGAATTTATGAGGCTAAATGGTAATATCAACTTTCAAAACAAATGACATCCCTTTAAACTTCTCAATCACAAAATAGAAGGTGAAATATAAAAGAAATAGTGATTGAACAAGTAATGTAAATTATAGCATCAATTATGTTCTTTCAATTTGAGAGCTATGTTTACCTAGGCCAGACTAGAACGCTGAAGACTAGACATTTGGATGTCTGAGGTGGATATTATTAATATGATTAGGCCACTCATTTAAAATTTATAAATCATTGACTACCCTTGAAAAGTCAGTTTTCCTAAATAATTAAAAGTTCCATATATTAAATTTAGGGATAATATTACAACTATATGTACATTATGCGTTTTCTGCTGTGTCATCTTATTATTGGAATAGAAGATGCTAAGTTTCTATATTAGTGCAGCTGCCCTCTTATCCCTCTTTTATTGTTTCATAAACTTTTATGACAACTTTAGCAGAAAATTTGAATTTTTCCTGATTCTCTCTATAGACTTCTCTCCAGGGATTCAAGCACATTTACATGCAGTTTTTAATAGGTAATATTTTATAATATTTTAATGTTCCCAGTGGAGGAAGAAGTCTCAAAAACAAATATGAGTCTCATTACCAGCCTAAAAACAACTTCATTTTTCTGTTCTCAAATGATTAACTCCATTTTACAGCATCAGAGAAACATCAGCCTGAATGTATCTTGTGGGTGAGGAGGGGGTTGGAGAGAGAGTCGGGCAGATGGGTGTTGAAGGCAGTCATGAGCGGGGAGCACGACCCCTTCCAATTTCAATGCACGACTCACTTCATGTTCAGAGCTGAATTTACATGAAAATCAAATTCATAAATTCAGCCACAGGAAATGGAAATCACATTCATAAACTCAGTCACGGCTTTGATCAGGAATTTTGTGGTTGTTATTGTTCTTTGTGAATTGTTGTAGGAGTCATGGCAGATGGTAATGTTTCCTGAGATGTCTGTTGAACCTGGCTTTCTTGTTTCTCCCACCAGAGCACAGGGCTAGAAAAATCTTTAGCACCTTCAAGGATCGGGCCATCTTAGAGCTGACTGGTCCTTGGACCTAAGTCCCTCATTTGACATATGAAGTACAGCTACAATCTGAAACAGGTCTCTGTCCTCTAACTCCCAGTTCAGTGACCTTTCCCCCAGAAGGTGAGGTCCAAAGTCTGGGGAACACTGATGATATTCACAATGATGAGCTGAAAGAACATACTGATTGAGAGATGGAGTTTGGAAATCAATGAACATTTGAATCATATGTATACGTATGTAATTGTTGTATGGATAAGATAAATGAATGTTTATAAATATCACAATGCTGACGCATGCCAGTTAAGATACTCTTTTCAAGTTTCAAAGAAATTTTCTAATCATATGAGTGAAGTATCCCATACCAAGTACCAGGAGATGGACATTAAGCATCAGACTCGCACTGACTATGGGAGGTTGCTATGGAAGGACTGGTCCTTGGTTACAGGTGAGGGCACAACCTTAGAGGGGGAAAAGGCCGGCTCAGCATCTCCTTGAGAGCAGTGTAGCTCTTGTCTATGACACCCCCCATGTACGGAAAGGTCAGTTTCATTTACGCCACACAAAAGTTCCCATTCAAGGACTGCTTGTGTGTTTGTGTGAACAGCCAGGCTCTGAAACTACCCTGATTTGTACGATGTCCATTTTCTGAGGCATTGGAAGACAGTTTTAATGAGGAATTAACATTTCTATTGTGATGCCTTTTGCCCAAATCTGTATAATATCCTTGTGAAATTATACAAATACTCTTACCTTTAATTCTGCTTTTTCCTGATCTAAGACGTAACCGGTAAATAGATTTAGAAGCAACGATCACCACCACGAGAAAGAGGAAACAGACACCTGTTGCTTGGAACTTCAGCCATACACCATCTTGTGAACTGATATCTCAATAACCATTAATACGTTGCTAGGCTGGGACCCAAGATTCTATTTAGTATTATAATTTAAAAAGCCTCTCGTTTGCATTCAACATGTGGGCAACATGCCAAGAAGAGAAACACAAATGATCTTGATTTGTTTGCCAGCTGGTGCTTTGGACCGAATGGCCAACAACCAAAGAACCACCATCCTTCAGTCACACGGGAAAGTAAAATTAATTTCTTGCTCAGCACACATATTTCTGACTGTTGAAAAATTATCCCAAGGGGGGAAAAAACTAATTGTCACAGTAAAACACAATTTTGTCTCACTCATCATCCATCGGAAACTCTGAGAGAGACAAATATAAGACTGTTGGAAACAGGGATTTTGCGTTAATATGACTGTTGACATATGACTGTTAATCCATTGAAATTGTTTCAGGAGAGTCAGCATCCAGTTCTCAGTGTAAGTAATTTGCTTTTGTTTGCTAATGCTATTTTTAAGTGGGAAAATATTTATATAGTTGTGTTATATATATGCATATAACATACAGATATTTTTACAATATATAGGGTATCCCCACAAATGTATACACACACTTTGAATAAACATAAAGCCAGTGTTTACTAACTTACATTTCATTTTCAAAATTGAGCTATCAGCTGTTAAAGTATACATACATTTTTTGGGGACAGCCTGTATATAAAATATTATAGACATCTTAAATATATAGTGTAAAATAACTTGAAAACCCACAATGAATAGTCTCCTTTATGCAATTTTAATGAATAATTTACAGTGACTTTATTACATTATTTATTAGTGATGAAGATATATAGAAACAGGAGACTTGTTTTTGAAAATGAGATCTGAGACTAGATTGATGCAGGCGAAATACTAAATTGTAGTCATGTCCACATGTAAAAGATGTAAACTGTCCTGCAATTTCTTTGGTTACCACTAGTTAGCCAATTACCACTTCAAGTATTTAGCACTGATTTTTCTCTGGAAGGTGTGCCAATTTGGAACTCTCTTGTGCCTTCCTAATCTCCATGTCATTCAACCTGAAGTTTGGAAAGAAACACACACAGCAAATTCCACACCAGCAGCTACGGGAGGATGGTTCAACTCTTGTAGAGAGCTTTCATAATTTTCACAGAAACTACACTAGCATCCAGGGCAGCGACATCCCTCACATGGACACCTTGTGTCTTAACATACCCGACTGACTTCTTCTAGAATGCCCACCTGACTCTTAATTACTTGAGTTGTAAAGAGAGCTCCAAAAATTCCACTTCATAACACTGTTGCTAAATTCTGGGAAAAGCAAAGAGCAATTTGGGAGAATATTCAGATTATGAAGGGAAAAAAAAATGATCCGACTTTTGAAATGTCTAATGACAAAATAGAAACACTTGTGGGTATAGGTATGATTTCATATTTAGGCCTCTTTTATAGTTGGTTATTACTTAATCATCTTCACATTGTAGAGGCCTGGTTGAATCAGGTAACAGTCAGTGCTTTATTGAACTTCTATTTCATTCATGTAAAACTACATAGTTTGGATGAATATGGTGTAAGTGGATATGTCATTAACACTGATTATAATGAATTCTGACAAGTTATGCTGACGTATGGAAATGAAATCATAGAACTTCCATTTGAAATGAAAGGAAGTGAAACCCTAATTTGAAGCAATGCTCCATTTGCATGTACAGGCAGCTTTATGATTTATGACAGGGAGAGTTTTCATCTAGAAGAGAAAGTTGCCTCTCCAGGAGTTATTATATGGTGGAAATGAGATTTCCTAACCTATTTAGATGAACCAGGCTGTGCATTATCTTTCACTCTGATATCTCCCTGCCTTCATTTCAATAACCACCGCTGCTATTCTCCGCTTACTGAGGGGAGAAGGAGATAAAAAATGTGTTATTCCACGAGAATGGCAAAATATCTCATATTTATTATATTCAGATAAAAATCTGCTTGAAGAGTAATTTAAAAATACGTATAATGATTCCATTCCTGAATAATTCTGTATCTGGTTGCAATAGATAGTGGTGGGTGGGGGGTAACAACACCTCATTGACGGTTTTCCTTTTTATCAGTGATATTTGCATACAGGATAACCGAGGGGAAGGGAAGAAAAAGGCTTTTGAGAGTTACGTGATGAGGGTCAAATGTCATGAAGGTTTATAAGTTCCATAATAACTGCTTTCTGTATTGATGGGTTTCTCTAAATTGCTAAGGACTTTTGGGAATTCTCATGATGACCAACTACTCCACATACAAACATACCATGATTCCGTATTGTCATTTTTTTTTTAGAGATTTTACTAAGTGATGCCAAATAAGAACATTTTTGGGAATGATACCCTGTTAGGCTAACAAAAATCAAAATGAGTTTTGATTAATGGTTAAGTTTTGATTTCCAAGTTCCTGTGGAGATTGGAAAATGAAAAATCACTCCCACTGTAAAACTTTCCATCTTAGCCACCACGTCTCCCCGTCATAAATCACAAAGCTGCAGTAGATGCAAATGGAGCATTTCTTCAAATTAGGATTTCAATTCCTTTCACATTATAGCACGAGTCCATGCGTGACGTGCAGACAGAGCTCCCCCCGCCCCCCACCTCTAAGAATTTCCAAATGTGACAGGCGGTGTAACTTCAAGGCGATGGGTGGATGGGTGTGTGTGTGTGTGTGTGTGTGTGTGTGTGTGTGTGTTTTACAGGAATGTGTCAGTCAGCTGAGTGCACATGACTGTCAAGTTTCAAGGTTGGAAGGGAATGCGAAACTCACGTAGTGCGACCATATGTTCTGATGTTGACGCATCTCCAGAGGGAGGCCGACTGCCGCTGGGCACTGGCTCTCCCTCCTGCGTCCTCCTTTACACGCTGTGGGCATGCGGCCAGTTACTTAACCCGTTCCTACCTCACGTTCCTCACGTTGAAATGGGAATGACAGTAACAGGACCTCTCTATCGCCTCCTTCTAATCTAAGGACTAGATGAGTTATTCCTTATCAGACGTGAGCACTGTGCCAGTCCCCCCTGCCCGGCCTCATTGCCTATCATGAGTACCTCCTCTTCTCTGGGTCCCCTCAAAGGGGCCTCCTGTTTGGAACCAGCACAGATTGTTGTTAGTTTTCTTCTACTGACGCCCAAATGCATGTCTTTAGAGGTTATTCTCACTGTCCTAACCTTAGCCCCTTGGAATCATGGAACTTCAAGGCTTAATACCCACTGCTCATGGGTTACCTTCCAATATGTGAATTCAGTGGGGGACTTTAAATTCAGAGAGGTCAGGTAAGAACTCATGAGTTCACTGGAGTTAGTAGCCTGAATCCTCTAACACCATGTTTTCCCGGGGCTTAAGAAAGAGGGAGACATAAAGAGATAGGTACTGCAATAGCGCCAATGTCTTAAAGATGGTGTGGGGTCCAATGGACATAAGGGCTTAGAATTTCATTAACGTTGACGATGACGATGATGGTCTTCCACTGGACAGACCATTTTTTGAGCTTTGAGCCTCACTGAATGCCATAGTTCTTACACGCCTGTAAAGTTACCCTGGTGCTGCTAGTCCTCAAGTGGCTTCTGTAGTAGATCAACTCTGCTCTTGTAGTTCTGATGATGAAACTGTCTTGGTAATGTACTTCACCTATTGCAGCAACAGAAAATGTCTCTTGAGAAGTTGCACACCTTACCAACCTCTGAAACTGTTCCTGTTACTGAAACGCTAGAGCCCATTATCTAGAAATCCTGACCAGAGACCTTGGTTTTCTTCAGCTGCAATTGCTTACCAGCTCTCGTGTTATATCCTCTATTTTATTTACTCTTCGTGTTGAAAAAAGACATCCTTTTGGTATAAACTTCCTCCGACAGAACCACATTCTCTCCATTTTAAGCAGGGTTTTCTTTTTCATGTTACAGTTAACTTATGCAATGCCCTGAATACGTTTATATTGTGTGTTTTCCCCTGAAATGTTTATATTGTGTTTTCTAGGCAACACGGAGGGCGTTGGTAAAATGAAGCATCGCATTATCTCTCACTAAGAGAATGATGATAGCCTTCTAACTACATTTGTGTTTCCACTATTTCTCTCTCATCATCTGGGAACAACAGCCAGTTATCTACCTACAACATAAATGTTTCCTCCTGTGATTAACATCTTCCAGAGCACAATATCGCCTGCAGAATGGCATGTCTTCCAAGACATACAAAGCCCTCTATTATCTTAGCACTTATTTTCTCACCAAATTCGGTTTTTATAGTAAAATTGCTTGCATCTTACACCTCATCTATCCAGTACCTGGAATTTACCCGGTTATTTCATGCTGCTCTCTGGCTTCCTCTGCTCAGACCTGACATTCCGGCTACATGGAAATGCTACTACCCACACCTCCACGTAACAACACACACACACACACACACACACACACACACACACACACACGGACATGCACACGCACATGCACTTTGTTTATTTTGAAAACTCCTCCTTGTTGTTTGATTCCCAGCTCAAACATTTTCTCCTCTTTGAAGTATGTTTTGTTTCCCTTCTTACTTCTCCTGCAGATTCCATCTCTGTACTTTCTATATATCACAGTGGGTAGAGTTGACTGGTTTACATCCCTGTCTCCTCTGGTTCTGAGCTCTTTAAGGGCAGGGTCTATCTGTTGCTTTGTAGCTCTGTTCTAACATAGATCAAAACTTCAAGCGAGTATGCCATAGCAGTTGAGCATGTGAAATCGGTAGCCAAACTGTAAGTGATACCATTTTCCCTACAATGTAACTTGGAACAACTTTCTAAATCCAACTTATCAGTATCTGATTCAAGGAATAGTTTGGAGGAGTAAATTAAAATGCTTAGAGTAGTATTTGACATTTAGTAAATATTCAAGTAGTGTCAGTCATTAAATATTTTAAAATTATGGAGTAGTATACACAGATAGAAATATAAATTAAAACTAAAAATTGAGCCAGCTAAGTTCCTGGCCATTTGCATTTTTGTTAAA